>NW_003803746.1:198664-311906 GCF_000255335.2 Galendromus occidentalis
GCCACGGGATTTCCACCAGAAGCGGCTTCGGTGAGGGCAAAGGCGATATATTAATACCCCCAGTTAATGTGATAGCAATAAAGTCATTGACTCCCGAAACTTGAATCTTTACTCACCCAGCTTCAAACAGCATGAGGATTCCTGGCTGATAGAGAAGCGGTTCTGGAATGAGGGCAAAACGGATCAGAGAAAGAAAGTTGAATCTATCCGGAAAGTTTCAAGCACAGTCGAGCAATCTTCACTCGAGTCTGGTTCGAACTCTAGTAACTTATGACTGGTTCAACCTGCTCTCGCGTGCCTGTACTGCTACTGCTCACAACTACTATGGGTTTCCATGTGCTTGCATAACATCCCATGCATTATGAAATCGTGAGTCTCATCGAAACTCACAGGACGTAGCATTTCCTTGCCATCGCAGAGCTGGAGATCTTCGCATTGGATCTACACTATTTTCATTCGGTGAGAGATCAGAGACATTTCGACGTTAAACGGAAGATAATGAGGCTTCGACAAGGAGTCGGGCAAGCAACGAACCAAGGAGAGTTATTCCGTACACTTCTACTTTTGAAGCCTCGACGAACGGCTCTCCACATCGCTCCCACCCCTGCCATCAGCTTCAGAAGAATCTGGCGGATTCAAGAAAATGAGTCGCGAGCTTGAAGACCAGTACTCCTCGGGGAAGCGAGGTAACTGACTATATCGGAGTCGAATCTTTCACCCTATTTTCACCTCGCACTCTTGTCCCCGTCAAGCTTTGAAATATCGTTTGTAGAACTCGCAGAGGAAATCTGCCCGAAGTCAATGGGCGTCCGGGTATCTCCCTCGTCAGTGAGTAAGAGAGATTCGGATAAAAGTAAGAAAGATGAATTGAGAAACAAGGGTGCGAGAATCATTTTCGAATTCCAATTCTCCGAGTGCATTTATTTCGTAATTCACAACTCCTGACCCGAGATCGTAGGAATTCCATTCAGCAGGGCGTAGCTAATAGCCGCGATTCACTCTCGTCCTACGTGGGCCTTCTTATCTTGGAACAACCCCCGAATCAGGGTGACCGCCAGGAGCAAAGGTCGAAAGAGACTTCATTCATTGAAAGGGTCTCGTTGAAGTTCTGGATGCCGGAGTTTCACTATCCCAAGATTCCGGCTACGGGTACACGGAAGTTGGAAAGGTAAAATCTTAATGGACGACGTCAGAGAAACCCTCTCAAAGCCCAAACAGTACCTGTACGCCGCATTCGTCGACTTTCGCGCGGCTTTCGACTCCGCCCGCCGCGACGTCGTTCTGAGCTACCTGGCTGAGGTGGGAGTTCCGGCGAATATCCTAAATCTGCTCCACGCCATTCTCCAAGAGAATCGTGTCGCAGCATCAACTCAATGAGGAGCCTGTCGCTGCTGCAGTCCCCGCACGGCCAATTGTGATCGAGTCTGATGCTGTCTTTCTAGCCTTGCATTTTAAGCTTATTTATCTATTCTAAACACCCAAATCTACTCTAGAAGAGTGAATGGAAACTTTTTGACATTCATGATTTCGGGAAAGAAAAGAAATGCAGCAACGTTTCAGCGGTTCGCAGCTTTCAAGCAGGATGCTTCCATCCCGTATTCTGAGTATGAGCAAATTGTTATCGGTCCCATGGATCGCAGGTGTCAATTTTGTACTGCCATGAAATTTCTCGAGAAGGCTCCAGGATTGTGTTGTGAGAATGGATCCTTACACCTTCAGAGACTCCGATCTTATGATATCGGTAGGGATTCGATTTTCGACATTCTACTTCTATTCCACGTGGCGAAGCACGGGGAGCAAGGACCAGTAGGTGAACAAGGACGAGTGAAGTGATCTGAACTCGAGTTCAATGTGCGCAACTGCAGCGAAATTCAAGACTCGTGACACGGAATCGGTGTAGAATGTCATTCCATTGAATAGAATGCCATTCCAACAGAGAGCGGGTGCCGATTCATGCGAATAGTTGATGTTAGCGCTCGGTTCAGACTCATTGTCTCGGGATCCTCCGCAGGGATTCGTATACTGGGAAAGACTACCGATCGCGCTAATCGCCCAAGCTCAAGGCTGAGAGAGATTTGAAAACGTGAAGCATTTTGCGGAATCTCAGGATGCTTC
This sequence comes from Galendromus occidentalis, assembly GCF_000255335.2. Lineage (NCBI taxonomy): Eukaryota > Metazoa > Arthropoda > Arachnida > Mesostigmata > Phytoseiidae > Galendromus > Galendromus occidentalis. Next base: position 200,780 of record NW_003803746.1, read on the forward strand.
CTCAGTCTCACACTCGAAATACCAGCCATCGCGCATGAGCGCAGGAGAGGATCTCTGGATGCTCTCTCAATCCCACCCTCTTAGATATTAGCCATCGTTCATGAGCGCAGGAGAGGATGCGCGAAGGCGGCGTCTCCTTGAGCGTATTTAAGTCGTCGACACAGGTGGATAGAGTAAGTAGCTCGTCAGATCATCGCTCCGCAAGACCTCGGCTATCGCTCCCGAACTTTCAGAAGTCCGACGTCCCGAGCTCATAATTCAGGCGAAACCATCATCATCAGCTAAGTTCATGGATATTGAAGCCTGTTCGTCAGAGATGGGGGGACTGAGGATTGAGGACCTGTGTGGACGTGATTCATCGACATCCGAAGCTTGCGCTCCTCCGTCTGAAGGACAGGTCGCAGCTTCAGGGGGTCTACCGGAAGCCCTCCTGGACACCTGGACCCTAGCCATGTGGGTCTTGTCCAAACTCGAGTACTCCGTTCCGGCGTCGGAGCGAGCAAGACAGGAAGCTCAGGAGCGTCAGAAGAAAGCAGAGACCGGCTACCCCTGGAATGAGCCGCAAAGTCTCTTTTCCGGGGAATATTGCAGTACTGAAGAGCTTCATGCGCGAGAACGAAGGGCGCAGCCGGTGCCGCGAGCGACGCCGTCGCTCGAATACTGCGCGTTCTGTCGGAAGAATGGACAGCCGCGCGGAGTATTTCTTTCGCACAATTTACACGATCCCCGGGGCGTCGTGCGCTGCCCTTGGCTTCGGGCTTACAGCTGCGGCATCTGCCACAACGGAGGGGGAGACTTCGCTCACACAATGAGCTACTGCCCGATGTTGGCGAAGCCGAAGCAACCACGGGCTCCCCACTGGCGCCGTAGGCAATGAGATTGACAGAAGGATTAAATTCGAATGCCCAGATAGATTCCAATGCAATTTAAAATGAAATCATTCCACCTAATTCAGTCGAAATAAAGCCTTTGATATCGGAGACTCACATTTCTTTTGCATCGTTCCGCCTGTACATGCAGATGGATATGGAAGCGTACCACTTATGGAACACACGAAGGATTTTGCATGATGAGGAACTTTTTTCCCCGGGAACTGAAAGATTTAGAGCGGCCAAATTTTTCCCAGTGTGAAGCTCACACCTCCGCCTATCTCGGCGCGTGGGAATCTGAGGGGAAAAGAATCTATGCCTCCAGCTTTGGAGCGAGGCACACATTAGTCGACCTATTTCGAAACCTTTTCCCACCACATGGACCAAGTTGAGACCACTGATATACCATCCGGAAGGAGGGGGGGGGAGGAGCTACGAATAATTCATTCATTCATATCGGAGATAGACGCGCACAGATAGAGGCGTCGGGATCGCCAGTATGTCAGCGATAGGAGACCGTCCCGGATTACCGCGGACCTTCCGACCAGCCTTACATATTGTAAAGATCCTTCATACACTCAGGTCCCAACCCAAGCCTTGCCGTATTGCTGATGGAACGAAGACAAATTGTTTCTCCATTAATCGTTCTTCTCAATCGAAAATGGAATTACATAGGGAGCGTCCTTTGCGCGGAGAGCCAGAGAATAGTGAATTCGTCCTTCCTCATAGCTCGTCCTCCATTCTTCATTCTCCTGGCGGTCGCCATTGTGTACCACGACGTTTTCAAGGGCTTTCATACCGCCACATCGAGTGGTGGCAAGACGTGCGTCGCATTGGGAGGGAGGGGCACCGGGATATTCCCCTTCGCTCCGCAGGTTCCGGTGACTTCCATCGTTACAGAGGAACGATGGTTCCCAAGGAGAAGGAGGACGGGTCGCTCGATGCCCCGCCTTGTCAAGAAAGGTGAGGAATGCATCTCCAGATATTCGGTGAAACGTGAACTGGTCATCAATCCCCGGTCGGATTTCATGAGACAGAAATCTTCCCGAAGAGAATTGGGGAGCGCGGACGGTGAACGTTCGCGCCGCGGCTCATTTGCGACTGTTGCCGGAACTCCCCTTGCTAAGCTCGTCACCAGCACGGTGACACATTCATCTCCAGACCCTCGTCGGGCATAGACAGGGCGCGATCCTCGAACGGCGAGAACCTTCCCTCCTTGAGGATTAAAAGCCATCGCAGTCTCATTCGTATCGAATATGCGACCCGAACAGGACAACAAATTGTAATTGCTCTCAGATGGCCAAGTTCTGGTCTTGTCGGAATACGACTGGGGAGTGTTCCTCGGGAGGCTGGCTTGTTCATTGGAGATACGCACTAGTGTTCGCGAGACTAGTTCGCCGTGACGCTTGCAGGAGGATCGCACTCATTTCTCGGTAGAAGTGACCAGAGCCGCTCGCACATTTCATTGCGATTGAGCGACTTTCGCCTGTTTCGAAAGGCTTTTCTTAATGAGTTCGGAAGCGTCGATGGAATCCGATAGATCTCACTCAGTGAAAAAGATGACCGTTCTCGATCCGAAGTTTTTCAGTTGTGGGAGGGACGCAAGAATCCCTTCCGCAACAAAAGTATCTTCCCCGAAAAGTTTCATCGGAATCCAATACCAGCTTCGAAAACTCATGGGGAGAATCCAGGATGCGCTCATACCTATGCTGTCAACTCACGGAGTCGAAGCGCTCTCGGGAGACGAAGAGCATCAAGAGCAACTGAGGGCAGACACTTCCAAAGTTGATGCTGAGGAACTTCGTGTAGATGCATTTCCGGGCTGAGTGAGCTTGATATGCTCGAATGGACTGATCATCGTTGAAAGATTCGACTCCGGCAAAGGAAGCGCTAGGATGTGGAGGCGTTTCAAGAATATTTCTTCCTCTGCCATCACGTCGGAAATCTTGGACTTCTCAGGAAACTTGATTCTGTGTGACCGTCTACAGTCGCTCAACGGAACGTGGAAGCCGAGAACTGCGAACAGGTGTATATAGTCACGTGATTTTCCTCCTGGACACAAAATCCGAAATAAATGAACACACGGAATTCGAGACTCCTGACTTTGGGTCGGAAGGATGTCCCTACAGCAGACAGTGGGTGCCGACTCATGCGAATTAGCGCTCGATTAAGATTAATTATCTCGGGAATTCGTCCCCCGCAGGAATTCGCAAACTCAGAAGGACCGCTGATCAGGCTGATCGCCTGAGCTCGACGTTGAGAGAGATACGGAAACTTGAAGCATCTTGCGGAATCTCCGGATGCTGTCTCAGTCTCACCCTCGGAATCTCAGCCATTGCGCGTAAGCGCAGGCGAGGATCTCTGGATGCTCTCTCAGTCTCACCCTCGAGATATCAGCCATCGTTCATGAGCGCAGGAGAGGATGCGCGAGGGCGGCGTCTCGTTGAGCGTATTTAAGTCGACGACACGGGTGGATAGAATAAGTAGCTCTTCAGATCCTCGCTTCGCAAGACCGCCTACCGCTACTGAACTATCAGAAGTCCGACGACCCGTGTTTATAGTCCCGGCAGAACTATCATCATCAGATATGTTCATGGATATTGAAGGCTGTTCCGCGGAGATCCAGGGACTGAGCATCAACGATGTATGTGATTCATCTGCATCCGGAGGTCCCGCTCCTCCTCGTGGGGGACAGGGTGCAGCTCCAGGGGGTCTCCCGGAAGCCCTCCTCGACACATGGACCCTCGCCATGTGGGTCTTATCCAAACTCGAGTACTCCGTTCCGGCGCCGGAGCGAGCGAGACAAGAAGCTCAGGAGCGTCGGAAGAAAGCAGAGACCGGCTACCCCTGGAATGAGCCACAAAGTCTGTTTTCCGTGGAATATCCCAGTACTGAAGAGCTTGATGTGCGGGAACGACGGGTGCAGCCGGTGCCGCGAGCGACGCCTTCGCTCGAATACTGCGCGTTCTGTCGGAAGAATGGACAGCCGCGCGAGGTATTTCTTTCTCACAATTTACACGATCCCCAGGGCGTCGTGCGCTGTCCTTGGCTCCGGGCTTACAGCTGCGGCATTTGCCACAACGGAGGGGGCGACTTCGCCCACACAATGAGTTACTGCCCGATGTTGGCGAATCCAAAGAAACCACGGGCTGCCCACCGGCGCCGTAGAGAATGAGATTGACAATAGGTATTAATTCGGATACCTAGGTAGACCAGAGGAAAGATTTCAATGATATCTCAAATGGAATCATACCGCCTAATTCATTCGAAATAAATCGGTCTCCGGTATCGGAAACTCATGTTTCTCTCGCATCGTTCCGCCTCTATAAGCATGCGGATATGGGTATACTGTATCCATGTGCAATAAGCAACGTCGGTTCTTTCGCTTGCCCGAGCTTCCGACAAGGAATATAGGGAAAGCTCAACCCCCTGTCCATAGATGCGAGAACACGCATCATCAACCCGGCATCGGTGAAACATGCCGACACGTTCGTTTCCGATGAGTGCGCGCGCCGGGGCAATGCATCGAACTCCTGGTTGGGAGTTCAACTCAATCTCACGTCCTTGGAAGCCACTGTTTCTGAAAAAGTTAATTTTGGAACTCGCTCCAAGTTCCGCATGATAACGTTCCGCCATCCGGAAAAAAACAGAATATTTTTGCAGTGTCCTGGTTGTTTTGCTGCGCTCACGATTCATTGAGGATTCTCGCAGATTGGGAGCGAGTAGTTCAGAGACATGAAGGCTCCTGACTGTCCCTCGGGATATTCGGCAATGTTCGCGAATTCGGTATTTCACATACACCCTAAACTACATGCGAAAGTATCATATCCAACAATGTCTTTATACTTGACGAAGACGCCTCGATATCAAGAAGCTGACCCTTGTTCATTACGATCTAGGCGTATACCTTGGGGCTCAACGAGAAGAGTAATCAGATCCGGTCTGTATACGATCGAGGAAGTTTATTCCGAACGACCTACAGGAACTGTACTTACACAGTATACGAAGCTCTGAGTTATTATTGATCACGTGTAAGGCAAAGGGGGATCCTGGCGTCGCTCAATCTGCAAAATGGCTTCAAGCGCGAAGCCGAGCGTCTGGTCAATTTCCCGATCATTCATTCACCGGGCCAGCCGTGGATTGACGGAAAGGACTTCACAGTGATTGAGGAGTCTATAGTGAACGATAAGCTCAGAAGCTTCTAGATATCCGTTTAGCATCTATGCATCATATCCAAACCAGACGCGGCTCTACGGATGGGGAGACTCTGCTCCTAGAGTGTGTAAGAAAAGCCTAGGTATGCGCATTTGAGATTTTCCCCATTGTTTTGGAGAGCGTTGGTATCACGATGGAACTTCGGTGAAAAGATTCGGGTTTCTAGGGCCTACAACCCCACGTCAACCGATCCAAGATGTCCCGATCGTGTGAGAGATGCAGGAATCCCACTCTAAGAAATCCTCGAATCTTTCCCGCAGAGTTCCAACGGATTCCATCATTTTGATGTCATGAGAATGTCATCAATTGGCGGTGTCGGAGCGCTCTCGATGAACTAGGAGAAGAAAAAGCATCACAGGCAGAGATATGCAATCAGAACCGCAGCGGGGAAATCGAGATTCTACTTACGATCAGGTTCGACTCTTTGTCGGAAATCAGTCTTTCGAAGTTCATGCAGAGGAATTTCCAGTAGAAACAGCTTCCTTGACGAGCTTGACACGCTTGATTGAAATGATCAGTGAGGGAAGATTCGACTTCGGGAAAGGAGTCCCAAAGAATGTGAGGGCGCTGCGTCCCGCAACCTTGCCGAATTTCGCATTACGCAACCTGGCATCTTGCCTGGGCAACCACTCCGATCGATTGTGAAACAGGAGACTTCGCCTCGTCGTTGTTCGTTTGCGGGAACATCCCGAGTCTTCCTCGTGGATGGCCACCTTTCAAGTCGGAGTTAGCGCCGGTGCCGTATCGATGCACGAGGAGAGGACGGCCGAGGCGAACCACGAGCCTTACCCGTGTGGTCTAGCTCGGCCGAACATGCTGGGAGCGTTTAGACTGTTTCTAAGGGAGAACTTCTGAATGGAGAAATCGTTTCGGGACCATCGATCTCTGCTGAAATGGTGATCAAAGGTCGGCAACCTTCTCAGGGGCGTCAGGTAATCAACGGAGTCCATGAGAGAGGGTCGCCGACTCCCGAGCTGAATAATCAAGGAGGCCATGACTGCAGGTTGACATGGCCTATCGGGGAATGAGATGGCCAAGTCCGTATGGAACTTGACTGGTCTGAGATTCCGTATTCTTCCGCAGGGAACATTGTCTGCGATACCTTGGGAGCGGCATTGTGAATCCTCGAATTGCTTTCTCAATGCCTGAGCGTACAGGAATTTGTTCAATGCTTGCTTGTCGTCATTATCCGACTCGGGATAACCGAAACCTGAAATCATCCCCTCATGCGTTCAGGGAGACGTGGAGAGCGTCAGCGTCGTATAGCTTCGTCGTTCATCCGCCCGCGTTCAAATGGAATCGGTTGGCATTCTCCTTTCCCGCGCTCGTTGTCCACTGTGCCTAGGTACTTATTGGCCGAACTCCTGTGCAGTCATTCTACCTTCCCTACACTTCAGTACTCAATTAGATGAGCCAACATCCTGCTCAGAATAAAGTTCAATGGGAGAAGTCTGGCGCTCTTATCGGCCTCATCTGAGTCTCCGGAGTATTGAAGTCTGTTTTGAACAGTTTGTATCCCAAATGTGGAATTTCGCGCGGCCTTAGACACCTTCTTCATATCGACGATTCCGAAAACTAATATAGAATTTTCTCTAGCATGCTCGTGCGCAATTTCCTCCGCCAAATATTTGGGTTTGAAAGAAGTTTTTTCATTATTCCGTCATCCCTCTTTCGACCGGACTTCGAGTTGAGCTAATACGCCAGGAGTCAGCAGGTCAGCAATACAATGAGCCGAGCTAATCAGGTACCAGAGTAGAAGCAGGAGCGGCCGAAGCAAGGAAACCGAAGAAGCAGTCGCGCTTGTAGCTGAAGGAGTAACCGCTCCGAGGTGCTTCCAGACGAGAGCGGCCACAAGGTATTCATGGGACCACAGCCGTCCAGACGCAGGCACCGTCGACGAACATCAATCGGTTAAGGGTAGCCACGCCCGCCGGAAGGAGGCGAAGAAGATTCGACGACGTGAATGTATAGCTAGATTCTAGCTCGCTTGTCGACAGCGAAGCTCCCGTTATCGAAATGAAAAGTCTCTCTGAACCGGAAGGCAGTTTGTGTTGAAGATTTAGATTTCTCCGAGAGAACGAAACCGATAACCCTCAAGTCCCCAGTTCCGACGGGGAGCTCGATGAGTTTTCGGAGCGCAGATAGCGAGTGCCTCTCAACGAGGATTGACGTCTCACCTCCATGATGAGAAACTCGCATTCGTACAAATTCTTTAAAACAATGCGGATGAAATGCATTGAATTAATGCAAGAGTTGATTGTTGTGAGAGCTTCGAGGAAAGAAGTCAGGATGCCGGAGAAATTCATCCAAAGGGATATCCTCAATAATCGGTTCCCATTCTCCTCAGGCTTCAAGCCTTCGTTCCTCACGATCCTGTTCCGGAGCGTTGATCTCTGATCGCTCGAAATTTCCATCCCTGTTCTCCACGACAGATGTTGTAGAATGAGAGCATGCTGGTTGGGGATGCTCGGTGTGAACGGCATATCCATCTTTATTCTATCACAACCTGAGAACATTCTTGAGAGCCTATTTGCTCACGCGATTCCGAGACAAGGATCGGGCTCATGAAAAGTCGCAAGAATAATTCCATCCGCATACAGCGTGCGGAGTCAGCTCACCGGTGAGCTGCCATCGACCGTGAAGTCCTACTATTTATCCTCAATCGTTAGAGCTGTCACTTGGCAGGGAGTACTTTCTGGACCACGCGACTGTTCAGTTCCCTACGTGCCACTTCGACGGATTTTTCTCCGTTGATCTGGAAGCCAGTCTTGGTCCGCCTGCGCGCAGCCTCTACGCAATACCTATCTCGCCTAATTCCACCACATCTCGCTCGGGAAGAAATTCTTTCACTTTCGACGCACTTCGGACCATCCCTCCCGATAGCTTCTCAAATCCACTCATATAAATAGATTCAAATTTCCAAGTCTAGGTGAAAGAGTATACTCTCAGTAGGCTCTCGGGGCGTAAGTGTCCCAAACTACGTGAAGCGAAGTTCTCTATTTTAGAATGGCGAAATAAGCTCTCTCCCAAACTAGCCTACGCGAAGATGCCTCCCCTCTCGGAGGCCGTGCGCTGGGAAAATTGCGTGATCACGAGGGAATGATCAAATAACTTAATTACAATAAGATTAGCCGCTCGTCACCGAATCCAAGGGCCCCACGTGGCATTGGGTTGGAATGAGTAATCGTCCGGCTTGTTATTTATCGGTCGAGCACTTCGCGCGTGCGCCTCGAGTCGCGAGAGAAGATACCTCGCCACCTGCAGGTGGAAGATGGAGCTATTTGGTAGGGACTGGAATCCCCCGGAGTACCTTTTATCTCATTGTTTGAGGAAGGAATCCTCTGCCCTACCTGAGTCAACTGCCCGTAGAGATTATTGTACTCGCACGGATCGGTGGCCAAGTCGAAGAGACAAGGCTGCTCACTCGGATTGCACGCTGTTGCGCTCGATGGATTCCCGCAGTGCACCCGGGTCTCCTCGCGCCATTGCCACGTCGGCCTTCGACTGTAGTCTTCTTCGCGACCTTGAAGGAAAATGGGAGCGGATCGCATGGGTCTCGATACGCAATTCACGGTCTAAAATTGAATAGGTGTGGACGTGTCCGACATCCGACATTGTACGGACTGGCGCGATGGCTCACCTTTCCACCAGTAGCCGAGGTCTCGCAGAACTCTGGCGACGGCCGACTTGTCCATGTATCTCTCAAGTACGGAATGCGAAGCGTAGCCAAAACCACGGTTGTCGTACCATTCGGTGAGGTTGTACATCGGACCGTAAAGGAGTTTATATCGGCCAACTCGAATCGCTAGATCTCGTTGGACGGGATCGATATTATAGAGGATTTCTGTCCGAGGCGATGCCATTCCGTCCGAGACGGCGCCCCACACGTTCATGCCATCGATTCTGCCGAGGTTCCTCGGATCGCCGCCTGCAAACTCAATTCTCATAGTAATCTTCCAAACAGGGGAGAGGGGTGGGGACGGGTAGACCATGAGAGCGGCAGCCTACTCACCTGCCAAACTGTAGATTGTCGGAAGCCAGTCGACTATGTGAACCATGTCGTAGAACACTCTTCTCGGTCTTCTGATGAGAGGACTCCAGACGAAGGCTGGAACCCGAGTGCCTCCCTCGAATAGTGTGCGTTTCTGACCTCGCAACGGAAAGTTGGTCCCTGAAAGTGCTCCCGCCAGTTAGAATGTCGCATTCCATCCCGAGTACTGAAGCATCGACTCAGTCAGCATCTACGCAGAATGGAACTCCATCGAGATCCATTCGGTCCCGAAGAGCTATCAGTGGAGAGGTTTTGTCAAATTTCGGCTGGAACGGAAATGCGGACAGACACAAACCAGTATTTTCCATCGGGGCTGTGGCTTGGCCTCCGTTATCAGAAGAAAACAGAATAATAGTGTTGTCCAGAATGCCCTTCTTCGCTAATGCTTCAACCACTCTACCGACAGAAACGTCAAGCTCTGCTAACATCGCGGCGAAAGTCGTTCTGTTCCGATCGCCGACGTAGGAAAATTTGTCGATCGTTTCTTGAGGAGCCTACAATGAACGGATATCATCTGAGCGATTAGCGAGCGGAAGAAAGAATGAAATCCGAAAAAAAATCCGACCTAAGCGACCCGGAAAGCGAGGCTTCCGGGAGAGCTTGAGGATTTGCCGCGCACCTGGAAAGGATCCCTATCCGTGGCTCGGTGCACGGCCAAGTGTGCGAAGTACAAGAAGAGCGGGTTGTCCACATCATGATCTCTGATGATCTCCTCGGCCCGATCGGTGAACAATCTAGTGGCGTACTCTTCGGAGTGATACGGAACTTCGTCTTTGAAGAAGTCCAAAGCGCTGTCTCGTTTCTGTAGGAGAGGGAAAGGAGCATCGATAGGGAGCCTCAGTCTCCGAATGGGTGGATCACCGAATCCAAAGACGAATACTCGAGAATTTATGTAGCTACTCATTCCATACGAAGGATACGCGTACATAGGTGTGATTATGGGTGAAATAATCGATGTAACCGTTGTAGTATCCGAGATGCGAATCGAAACCTCGACGCGTGGGCAGAAACTCCTTCTTGAATTGACCGAGATGCCATTTCCCGATCAAATGAGTTCTATAGCCCAAATCTTTCAAATGCTGAGGCAAGAGTTTGAAATCCAGGGGCAGACCCCAGGGTTCCCTACTCCGGATAACGTAATGTTGCATGCCTGGTCATAAAAGATTGTTTTCATTAGTCGTCTCTCATCTTCGAATTGATTCGAGAATCAGTGATATCCTGTGATTCCGACTCTCCACCCGGAAATCCCGCGCCGATTCCACGGAGACGCCTCTAAGGAATTTACCGCTGTGTATCGGGTACATCCCCGTCAACAACGCTGCTCTGGATGGCGTGCAAAATGGCTGAACGTAATGGTTCTGAAGGATGACTCCTGCCGAAGCCAATGCATCGAGATTCGGTGTCGGGATTTGCCCCGAGCCTGTGAAAGAAACGTCATTCCATCCCTGGAAAAACACTTTCGTCATTCACCTCCTTCGGCCGCCATCGTCTGACCGGAGACGAATTCTCACGAGCGCTCCAGAAGACGGTGCGCTACAAAAAATGCGGTTATTTCATGAAGTCGGAAGAAGATTCGACTCACCATATCATCAGCGAGAATGACGACAACGTTCGGTCGCCGCTGGGGCTGGCGCGCTCTCGGACGAGTCAGAGGCTCCTGAGGTAAGTTGAATGGACCTCCGTCAAACCGTAGACCTAAATCTGGATCTATGCCGATGCCGTTGCTGAGAGCGTTCGGATAACCGAAATCCCCGTATTCAAAATCTTGAGTCCCAACTGTGCCCACCAGATACAGCAGAATAATGCATGAGATCGTTGAGGCTGAAGGATCTGATAGGAGAGTTTGTCGTCAGTTGGCTTTCCGAGCCCTACTCGAGAATTATGTGGTCGTCCAGGATTTCTCTTCCGCGGAATCGTTCCACGCAAAGGACGATGAAATCGTTCTGACTACCTATGTACGATTATGTCAATGGTCAACCGAAGCCATGCGCAGGAGTCCAGTCGCGAACCGCGTCAGCTTACGTAGTTCGTGAGCGACGGTGATCGGAAACATATGGGTAGGTAATCCATTTTCTATTTATTTTCTATTGTATCTCCATTCGTGAGCGGGGAGCCCGCGGAGCGTTCGGAAGAGGCTCGCTTGTTCAGAGCTATGATGGGTCTCGAATTCAAAGAGGATCGCGCTTCATTTTTAGGTTTCTTCACCTCATTCCTTGTTTCGTCGCTATTAAACTCGTCAAAAGAGGGACGACCTTGTCTGTCCCTAATATCGCCTCTCCTGCTTACTGTGATCGTACAGCTGCGGGGCCCATGCGTTGGGCTCGAGATAATGACAATTATAATGATGATAATTCGATAGTTACATAACGATCCGAGGGCTGTGCTGATTCGAGAAGCCGGAGGGATCGAGCAGCGAGTCAGTGCGGCCAACAGCCGAAGGGAGCCTGTGTCATAATTACTCGGAGAGAACCGGTACGATATAACCAGAAATAAATCAGGGGCCGTCTTGACGGTTCAGTGTTCTCAAACTTTCCAGCGCGAATTCCAACAAAGCTTGGCGACGCGTCTGGAACAGGAGTTGTTTGGTCGGTCTACCTGCTTGCTCGAGTGGTGACTCGCCTCTTTGCTCAGCACCCTATCTGGCTGTTTGGCCGTCGGTTGTTTGCCGCGGGACTTCTCCAAGCGTGTCTTGCTTCGGGGCGAATGAGCGAAAGCGTCGCGTTTAGATCGTTTTTTTCCTCTTTCTGAATATGAGCGGGCTCCTCGATAGCCTTCAATATAAGATCCAACAGAGCAGCTCTTCCAATTCGCGCACCTCTCCGACGCCGCAGCAAAAAACCTCCCCCGCGACCACGGCGAGCGCTCGTTCCGAACTGTGTGAGGAATGCTCGCCTCTCTTATTCAAACACTCTCTTCAGTACTTCGTTGGAGGGAGAAGAAATTAGTATTTTTTCCCCCGCCTGGGAATGGATGGGGTACGTTGTTAAATAGGATTTCGATTCAGACGTTGTTTCCCCGTCCACGCCCAGCGGAGCGTCGGTTTCGGTTAGTAATATCAGCTGGATGCTTGTCCAGGAGCCAGGCGAGATTCTGATCGCGTTCATGTTCAGGAACATCGAACGTCGCGGAAAGATGCGCTCTCCAAGGTTCGAGTAGGCGAGGACATAAGAGTCGACCGTCGAACGTGATCCGGATCGTGGTTCCGAAAATTCCACCACTCTCCGGGAGAACAGGAGCGAAGGACATTTATGAGGCGAACTCGGCAATCAGAGGTCATTAGAGCCTAGGCATAAGCGCATAATGGAGCGTCGGCGTCGAGGAAATCCGCTGGAGGCCCCGAGTGAAGGTCCCGATCTCCCCAGACGTGAACAAGCTTTATCGAGGAGCGTCATGAATTCAGAGAGAATCCGCAGGAGAGAGAGTGACATATCGCTACCGCAAAGAAACTTTGAATCCTGGAACCTAAGGGATTCTTCCGGAGATAGGATTTGCTTTATGATGGATCCGGGATAAATCGTGCTCATGGAAGCTCGATGAAGGATCATGAATATCAATATGTTGTCCTGAGAAGGTATCCGCCCTCTGACACATCGCATTATGACTATTCACATTCATCGAATCTGACGCAGCTGTCAGCCCAGGGAACTGATCAGTTAGTTCGCTGAATAAGCCTTGACCCTGATTTCACTATTTCTGATATAGTTCACAAGACTGCTGTGTCAAGGGCTGGAATTGATTTACAGAAGTTATGGGCTCAGTGATCGACACTGCGATATGCTGGGGTTGACAATCAACCTCAGCTGCCGGATTGGATTCTTCCAAGTACCCTCCTCCGTGAAATCATCCGAAAACATCGACCTCTTTTCCGTGTCGAAGATTCTCCCGACATCGATGTCCGTAATTACTTGCCATGCGCCGAGAGGATAAAACAAACAAAATGAAAAAACAACTGATTGCTCGAAACGGGTATACTCCCCACGGAGTTCAGGCGCACCCATTCGAGAGATTCGAATCTCAGACGGTTGTACTCACCCATGATTCGTCCTGTACGAGCTTGAGTCTCGATCAGAAAATTGAAGAGTCCAAGGACGCTCGCACTTCTCTCCCGGATGAAAAAGCGGGCCTCAGGCCGCCTGGCAACTCGTTCAACTCCTGGGCCACAGATATGAGCTCCATAGGTGTATCACACTTAGTATTCCTGAATTCGAGAGTCCTCCTTTTCCTTCGACACAATAAGCCGAATCGCGCGAAGAGTCCTTAATCACCGAGTGGGCAGACCCCCCGGATCGTTCCGCGACACCGGTGTCGTCGGGAGGATAGTGAGGTCTCACTTTCCGCCTCGAGATCACTCGCCCGCAATGAGCGTACTGTAGTTAGTCTTGACCACCGCAACGAGCTTCCCCTTCCTCGGACCGGACTTCCGTCCGTAATGGGGGTATTCGAGAATTTTTCTCCGACCTCCGTGGAAACACAAGATCTTCAGGTGAGTCCCAGCAACCGCCTATGGAGTCCGACCGGTCCCATGGGACCCTCGACGACGCCGAGCGACTCCGAGCGGCTCCGGAGAATATCCAGGGTTCAACAAAGCTTTCCGGTGCTCAAAAACGACGCCGGAGAACCTTCGACGTTTCCCAAGGCTGCGGAACTTATCGACCAGAAGGTTTGGGATGCTCAGGCTCGACCGAGGAGTGGAGGCTAAGCAGCTTGACGGCTGGATTCCTGCCGAGGAAGTCACAGAACTCAATCGGACTCGATACTCGTGAACCTGTTCTCGCTCCGACGAGATGGCACGATTTGTCGATGCTTATGTGAGTTCTATCACAAAGCGCGAACTCTCCCTCGCCCAGCAGCGGCCGATCTTCCCTCCCCTCCGGAAGAGCGTGAAGGATTAACTTAAATGAGCGTTCGTCCTAGTGTTACGTGATTTAAAATTTACCGCTCTATCCAGCACCCATTGTTCGTTGATGACTCGGTTGTATAACGGGTCCGAAAATACCCTCAAGAATAGCCAAAAAAAAAGAGTGTCGCCCGCTTGCGTTCTCTTTTTGCTAGCTGCGGTCTGCAGGCGAAGTTGCTGCTGCGCGCCATTCGACTCCTTCGACGGAAATAAAAACGATCGGACCACTTTTAGGTGTCGGCTCAGAATTCGATTTACAGAAAGGCAAAACTACCGCTCGTTTACATAACCAAATGCGATACAATGAGGAGGAAATGAGCTGCCTCCACATGGCTGTCAAAGTCTGATGGTGACAATCTCGACTCGTACGGCGGAACTCTCGTGGAGCCGATCTCGGGTGCGATAATTCAGCCGGGACAGTCAGAAGTTCCCTGAGCTCTCCTTTGCAGCGAGGAGACATCCGATCTCGCTTGGAGGATGCGGAGTGGACTTCCTGGGGGCTTTTCGTGTTCAGTACTTCTGCACTTCTGCCCTCTCGATATTCTGCTTTGGAGCAGGAAAAAATCCAGCATGAATGATTCCATCGCTCGGACCCTCAATGGCTCAGACTTATGAGCCTTTCGATTTCGAGCGGAAATCGAGTTTTCGGTCCCTTAATAATGTCCTCATCTCGCCAGGAATGCGGATCTGCATCTCGCCGTTGCATGAGGCTGCAATGAGCAGCGTCAGGAAGCACGCTTGCAAGCGAGCACATTGATAGGTGTGAGCTGTTTGGATAAGAGGAAAAACAAAGTTTCCGAAAACACCTCCTCAGCGAAACAAAAAAAACATTTCTAAATTCTTCTGTCCAATCTCACGGCGGCGGTTCCAGGCAACAGAAGATATTCGAGCGATAACTCTATGTACTAGTAAGTTGATGCAGCCAAGTGTGGTTAAACGGGCCGTGCTGAATTTCAGCCAACCTAAACTCGCCTGTTCTCTTTTTTTTGATGCACTCCTTGAGGAAATGCCTGCGGTCCTTGGAATCTTCCAGGTCGCCAACTCCAGTTCGATGGTCAGAGCTGGATGCGGAGCGGTCAATTCAGCGTCTGCAGGACCGCGGCTGCAGATTTCATCAACTGAGGCCTCTCAATCGCAATAGTGCTTTGTGAGTCTTGTCGAGGAGAGATGCTCGTCGGAAGCTTGGCGTCCAAGGGATTGTTTCTGGAGTCTAGTCGGCGCCTCAGATCTTCTTTGCGAGAGAATTTCCTGGTGGCTGCCCACAGAGCGAAATGAGACCTTTTTCGGCGCGAAGTCGGATTCGATACTTTTTGACCCTTCAGAGTCGACTTCAGGGAAGTGCGGGCTCCGAGCTGAGCTGGTCACGCCGTTCAGACTAGCAGTCTACCCGGTGACGGTGTCATCAAGTCATCGGCAATAAGGGTCTTCTGCAACGATGCTTATAGAATTGTCATCAAGAAATCGATTGCTGGAGCATTCATGTACAGGCTTCTAGATGTGCTTAGGGCTGGACTTGAGCGAATCGGGAAAACATGTTCTGGGCGAGAGATATGAAGCAAGGAATGACTAGCGAGCTCTTGGCAATGAGAATGTCATTTGAGTACTCCGTAGATGTAAATAGCTCACAACGACATTGCGACTTGATCGTGCGTCTAGACTCGTTTACCCAAGTTCGGTGATTGGTCAAAATGTGCTCCCAAGGCTCTCCTTTCTCTAGTTCAACTTGATTCCACTTAGCAACGTATTTCGGTTTTCCCCGATTAGATCTTCGATCAGAGAGTTGATGCCGAGAACCTCCTAGTTTTTTCTCGGTTACACTTCAGGACCTCCCTTCGAAATCTCTGATGGATCTGATGCGGATAGGATTCGTCGATCTCCTCCTCGACATGCAGATCGAGGGAAAGTTCTGGAAGGTTTTCAGATGGAACGTGAGCCGGCGCTCCCAAGTACGAGCTGTCATCTGATACAATTTTTTTTCGGCTGCGATATCGGATCGGTGCTGCTGAACAATTTTGATCGTATGAGTTCGTTGCACATGAATGAACACGGATTTCTCGCCGATTCATGTTCCGTGTTGAAATCTTCCTCCCTAATGATATAGACTCGTGCAGAAGCGGAAATAGCAGCCGAGCAAAAAAAACAGGTGCGAAGAATTCTGTCGATGGGACCGGGCTACTCTTCGTTTTGTTTCGTCGAATTCATCGTGAGGAATCCCTCTGGAATGCATAGTCCACACCGAAAATTCACCGCGAACGCTATCGCTGACCATCTTGCGCATATGATGTCATGTAGCCGAGGATTCGATAGTGTACGTGACAGCGTAGCTCCATGGAACCTCCGGGGCATCCCGCCATCGGATGGCACTCGCTCGATCGAAGTATTCGAACATCCCTAATGTTTGCTGCCATTAGGGATCACGGATCACGAGCTTCTCGATACCTGAACCTTCTGTAGGACGGATTACAAGCCTTAAGCTCTGCTTGAGGGGGCTCTCGTTTCGGAAGAAATCGCGAGAACTTAGACGTAATGCAATATGATGGAGCAAACTGTGGTGCAACGGAGCCGGGACAGAAAAAAAATCTATGCCATACCAAGGCAAAAGTCGGGAGCCTCTCGGCAATGTTCAGACCGATGATTTTGTTTCGGTTTTCTCTCAAACGCTGAAACAAAGATCCGGAGCTTTCCGAGGGATGGTCACCGCGCCACCGCTCCGGCAGTCGTATGATTTCGGAGACCAGGCGGTTCGCGCTGCCGGAGGCGGTTTCGAGGAGAATTCGATGAGCCTTTGAGTCATTGAAATTTCACGGGTGTGGGGAAGATCCGTCTCGGAAGGCGGGGAGATGCCCCGTGATTGGGCTTGTCGATTCTGCTCCTCCTCGTTATTCTCGTGGAGCCTCATGATTTATTATGGAACTGGACCCGAGCCAGGCGAACCCTTTACTCTACATTACATTGTAGAAAAGTTCTCTCAACCCGACTTCGTTGCCGCGCTGTCAAGCCCAGATTATGTAACAAGTCTGTTGGCCATGACTCAAGCGCAAGCGCATAACTTCTGAATATGACTTGTTGATTCATTCCTTTTCAGCCAATCAAAGTTTTCGCCGCTCCAAAGGTGTTGCTCTGAGTTGCATCGCTGAACGAGTGCACAAGAATCGTCTCGTGGTCGACGAATGTGCCGATGACGTCAGGCAGTGTCTCTGAAAAAACCAGAAGATCCACGGCTAGCCTGTATTTCCATCGGTTCGGCCATTCTTTCACGCGGTGGAATGGAACTCCCTCCTCCCTCTCTGCATATTGCTTGAGTTCGAGCTAGAAATCCGGAGGGAGAATCAAGAATCGAGATGAGTTCTAGAAGTTTTGCCAAGGCTCTTCATTTTTCAGAGTCGAGCTTTACAGATGTCCCGACCAAGAATGCCCCTTCTTCGGCTCGGACGGACCGAGTCCCAATCTTCCTGCTCGCGGTCACGTTGGAATAGAGAAACGATTAGGGAGAGGGAAGAGCGGAGGCATGAGATCCGAAATTTCTCGACAAGCACGTGATGGACTCGCTTCTCTGACATCTCCTTTCATTCTCGACGTTACTGATTCTGATGTGATAGCGATTTTCCGGGTTCAGGTCCAGCGGCAATTACTCCGATAATTTTGGCTTTCATCTGATCGCCAATTTCGCTTTCTGGTGTTATTCAATCCTTGGCACACCCGGAGATAGAGGATCGAGTTTGCTTTCCGTCTCTGTGTAACTGGATTACTCACGGCAGACAGATCCACAACGAGTGGCATGCATACACGAGCTCTCCTGTAGGAGACAACATCGAGGAATTCCTCAACATAAACGAGGTCGGAGCGTTCGTTGCTCGGATTGCGCAAAAGGAATGAAGTCCATGATCGACTCCGAGACTCCATTCGCTTTCCACAGTGGCTGGGAGCAGGGACATCGGCGAGTCGGTGTTTCGCAAGTATCGAATCTCGGGTCTGCGATTTCTCAAAGCATCGGTCCCGCTCCCACCTGAAGAAGATCGGTTCAGGTTCGCAGATGACCCACAAAACTGAAAACCGAGATACCCTCTACGCTTCGAAGTATTGTCAACATCAGTCTTCTATCCGTAGTTTCCGTAGTATTCCGTAGCTCTAAAATGGACAGAGCTGAACGCCAAGCACTCGAGTCACGCGATGGCTGTCAAGGTTCCGCGACCAGCCACCGGTTCCCGTCCATTTCTTGTCCGGATGAGTATCGGATCGACTCTGCCAATTCAACGGACCTACTCGCGGCGTCGGGATATTGTGGAGACCTTTCCAAAGACCTGATCTAACGATTCGCGGAGGCATTTCCAGGAACACCTGTACCCGTCAGAAGCGCCTCGTTGTGCTACAGAGAGGAATCAATCATGTATACGCTCCCGCGTCAGGCCAATTCACAGGCATGTAGAAATGTGGAACTGGCCTAGCCGACCTTGGATCGGTTTGCTCCTCGGGACACCCCGTGAAGACATCCGTTAGGGGCAGAGCGAACGCTTGGGTTGGCGCGCATGGTTTGAATCGGAGGAGCGCGGAAGAGAAACGCTCAGAAACAAGAGAGATAGAGTGGTATTCTGCTCAATGTGCGGCGACCACCGCTCGTGTAGAAGGAATAGCAGGATCGATCCCCTTCAACGCTAGCGACGAAAAAGAATACCTACTGACAGTCTAAGTTCTGAAGGAAGCTCCATCTCAAGGATTCTCGCTGTGAGTAGAGATCCGCCGCTCCCGAACTCTTCCGTGACTCGGGAAGCTCGATCAAAACATCCAGGACGTAGTGACAGCCATCAGCTGACCGACCGCGTTCAGTACGAAGTGGGTTTCTCGCCCAACTGAGGAACCTCAAAGCCTATTACGATTCTGACCTCGGGAACACTGTTTCCTCGTGCATGTTTTGTGCGTGCTTCAAAATCGCGGACTGCGTTGTTATTACGATCGCTCCTCTGCTGGAGTCCCGACCAGAAAAGTTGCGGCATTAGCGTGATAGAAACTCCGGTTTACATGCAAGGTCTCTCCCGGATGATCGTTCAACGACCAAAGGGTGATCTGTCCACTCATGTTTCATTCGATGGTTTTTCTCTTATTCTAAAAAGCTCACATCTCAATCATTTTGCAAAGTTTCGCAGACTCTTGAATTTCTGGTTCGTTGTGTAATACCGATTTTACCTCTCTGAATTGACACAATAGCGTCGTCGATCGGACGGACGGGCTCCCGGGACGTTGATTCTGGGAATCAATTCTGGAATCGCGGGTGAGCGCTTTCTCGATAGCAGACGCTCCACCAGCAGACTCATAGAGCGTAAAGTGATAATTGCGATGATGAGAGGGGATACCCATGCTATTTCGAACGTTTAGCTGACGAGCGCGATCTCTGGCGGAGCACAACGAGGGAAGCTCCTCAGAAGTCGAGTTGGAATCTCCAGCCTGTTTTCCGATTAGAGGCCACCGATGCGGGGAGACATAGTGTGCAATCATGGCATGGTTCCGTGCGCTTGACCGTTCCGCGTGATCGAGTCTTCTCGAGAAACTCTTCGAATTATTTTTCAAGGTTCGATGTCATCGCTACAACGAGAGATTCTGCGATCGAAGCTGCCGCCCGTACCACCCGGCGGGAACGGTCCGCCACCCACCCGGAGAGGTCGCAAAGACTACAGCCCGGTGAAATGGAGTCAGTACTTTGAGGAAATACGCGAAATTCCTGTTGACGGAGGCGACGTCTTCACGGTCTACAGGTAATATTTAGACGGAGATGCTTTTGTAGTCCTGCGGGACCTGTTCGTTAGGATAAAGGCCGGGTGGGGGATTATACATCGAACAGCTGAGAGCTCACGCGCGATCTGATCTCCTGTAATTCTTCCCGAAGATGCCAATCTGCTGATTACAAGCCCGAGAACCCGGTGCTGATACTCCTCCACGGTGCCGGCTATAGTGGATTGACGTGGTCCTGTTTCGCGGTACGTATACAGCTTGGTACCGATGAGGGTACTTTCTCGTGCGCTTCCGGGAATAGAGCGGAGCGTGAAAGAAACAGAATGATGAGATAGCTGTGTAATTCAGGAAAAAACTTCTCATTATAGATGGAGATCGTCAAAATGGCCAAGTGCGGTGTGATAGCCATAGACCTCCGAGGTCACGGGGAAAGCCACAGCCAGAACGAGGAAGATCTCTCCGCGGAAACGATGGCTCGGGATGTGGGACAAATATACAAATCATTGTTCCCTGATCAAGAGACACAGCCACCAGCAATCCTGATAGGTCACAGGTGGGTGATGGGTTCCGAGGGGGGCATTCTTCGCATTCCAATTCAGGATGAAGTCGAACAAAATAATTACATTGCAGCATGGGAGGAGCCTTGGCCGTGCATGTGGCCGCGCGGGAATTGATTCCGGTCATAGCGGGGCTTGTTGTCATTGATGTCGTAGAAGGAACGGCCATGGACGCTCTACAGAGCATGCAGAACGTTCTGAGATGTCGCCCGAAGACGTTCAATAGCCTCGAATACGCGGTCGAATGGTCCTGCAGGTCAGGCCAGACCAGGAACATTGAATCAGCGAAGGTGATTATTTTTCTCACTCACTATGTTCGGAAGACAAGATACTAATATAATTTTAGTATCCGCTCCTGCACTACCGGTCTCTCGGAAACCCATAATTTCATCGATGTTATTTCACTCATGAACGCAGATTCATCATCTGATCGCTATTTGTCCTCATTCCGAAGGTTTCGATGCCCGCAATGCTCAAACGGATTTCTGACGGAGTACCCGCAACGAAGCTCATTGGTCAAAGCGAGAGTCAAGACGAAGCCCCAAAACCTGCCGCTTCCGGGGCGAGCGACACCGGAATCCCGGAAGACGAGGAAGCAGAGTTTGAGAAACCCGAACCACCTCAGGCACAACGGGGCTTCACATGGCGGATAGATTTGTCGCTCTCCGAACCTTTCTGGGAAGGTTGGTTCAAAGGACTTTCCGCGACGTTTCTGCGGTGTTCGGGTCCCAAACTCCTGCTGTTAGCGGGCATCGATCGGCTCGACAAAGATCTGACTATCGGACAAATGCAGGGCAAGTTCCAGACACAGGTTCTGCCAAAGGTGGGCCATGCCGTCCATGAAGATGCTCCCGATAAGGTGCGTAACGCTTCGTCGCTCCATTTCGATGGGTTCAATCAAAGGTCACTTGCCTCAATGACGGTTCTGGGCGAATGGAGTCACCAATTATTGCAATTCACTTTCGATACGCCAGCTTCTGACATCGGAAGTGGCTATCATAAGCGAAAACCTTCAAGTTGGAGCGTTTTTTTTCTCATGAAAATTAGTCAATCCCAAATCAATAATCCTTCGCAGGTTGCTGAAACTATTGCCGCATTTCTGGTCCGGAACCAGCTCTGTGAGAAAATAGGAGACTTCACGCCGCCATCCGCGGGCTGTTGAGAAATCCATAGCGAATCATTACACCGTGTGTGCTGGATGCAGTGGATCATCCAAGACCCATATCAAAAGATGAAGCTCCGGGTCCCTCCGAGTTGGATTCATGCGTTATGATTCGATGTCATTGTAAATGAGACTGCTCGATGAACAAAAATAAAATTGGTCGCGTTAAGAATCGACGGAGGCCCAAGAAAGAGTACCCGGGCTCGAAATCCTCACGCGTTTTTTCATAGATGACGGGTTTTCTTTCCTGACTTATCCGGGGCTACGATACAGGACAGAGTCGTGTCCCCGAATTTTGAGCGTGGTAAGTATGCGAATTTTGTTTCTCGGTGCAAAACCTCAAGCTCTTCGCTCGGGCGCACCGGCACCATCGACTGCGCTGCCTTCGAATGGCATTGACCTCCGATACCCTTGCAGGGGTCGGGGTTGCTTTGTCTCACCGGGCAGCGCGGGAACCCCGATGAGGAGCCGGAAGGAGTAGTTCCGTGCGGATTCTCCCGGGAGGGTAACGTTCCGACGCCTTCGAGGTTTGCGGTTAGCTTCATGAGGTCGGATTGAACATTCGGCATCGGCGGACGCTGGTGCTTGTCGCCCGCCCGCGCGGATATTCAACACGGGTTGCCCGACCGACAGCAGGAACTCGTCTGCTCGTTTGTCAACAAATAATCTGGCGCCGGAGCGTATTCTTCAATTCGCTATTTCAGACAAGTTTCCCTCATTCTGTAATTTCAATTGTGATAAGACCGACCGTCAGGCGAAGCATGCAGAGCTTCAACACGAGCGAGGCGAACGCCGCGTTCAATTTCCAGAATGATCCAATGCTCATACTCCGTGAGCCGAACGTGCTGAGAAAATGCGAGTTGCTTACAATGTGAGTATCGGAACCATCCGATTCGAATTCTACGACCGAATCGCGTAGCGCAGCAACATGAGGAACGATCAGTTCCAGTCAAGAAGTCCCTCGGATTCGAGCAGCAGGCGCGAGCGGAACTTTCCCGGGTTCCGAGTCGACGCTGTCATGTGCAGTCTGAGCTGCCAAACACGTCAAGCGCTCTTCTTCAGATAATAATTCATCTCAGGTCTCCGGGCTCCTCGGAGATCGAGATGTCCGAAAGTTCCGGTTCGATTCCGGTTCGGCAAGCAGACGCTCCAGTGGCTCAAGACGAGCTCCAACCGGTCTGACTTTCCATTCTCATTCCTTCGCAGACACCTGAACATGCACAGTGCGGCGGAGCTCCAGATGTACTTCAGTCATATGGTGGACAACCTCTTCCAGACAAACCTCTGCAGCGTCGATCGGAATTCATCGCCGATCGAATATCAGTGTCTCCTGAACCTGTTGAGTCCACAGGGACCCGTCTTCCAGCTCGCGGAGAAACTCACCACAGAGGTTGCAACGCCACGAATTTTATTCGCCATCAACAGACTTCCCCCAGGTCTCGTTGACTTCTTGGTACACAACAACGCGTCACATTTCATTCATCAGAAGACATCCCTCGACAATCAGTACTTGCAGCTGAACGCCGTCGAGTACTTCCTATTCTTGCTGGTAGGCCACGTACTCGAGAAGAAAGCGGCGGAACTCAGGATGGACATCAACAATTGGCCCATCGTTGTATATTTCTCCTTATTCGGCTATTATCTCTCGCATTTCCTCAATGTCGACGAGCAATGCACCCTGAATCACAGCGTGCTGGACAATAGCGGCAACCGTCACCATCCGTGCGGTAGACTCGTCGGCCAGGGCCATCATTGTCTCCTGCGAAGGGACGCCTCCAAGACGAACATGACCTTCAGCCATGCGTCGATCTTGAACTCGAACAATAAGGCTATCACACTGATGAACATCGTCTCTGAGTTCTGGTTCTCCCACGCTCGAATCGGCGAAAACCAGCAGCTGCAAAGAGCTTTAAGAACTCTCTTCAAGAAACTACATTCTGTAAAGTACTTCGAAACCAATAGCCACCTGCAACTTCGGCGACGATTGTACAAATGCTTGAAAACTTCGCTAGCGACGTGGCCTTTAGACAGCAGTTATAGACTACCCCTTGAGACGTGGTTGACGTTCATTCAGCCATGGCGTTACGCAGCCAACGAAGCCGCACAAGAATTCGGTGAAGAGATCCGGGATCGTTACCTCTCGTTCATCGACGAGCATCTCCTTTTCTACACTCAACTGATGCTGCACACGATTGAGCGGATAGCTGTGCTGGATTTGACGTTGCCGGCGAACGTGATCCTCATCAATAGAATTTCGAAGGTCAGTCCAATACCCACGGAGGCTGCGGTGTCGAGACGAGCTTCGAGAGAGGTCAATTCTACGGGTACCCATGTCTCCGGTGGATTCGATGGTTCAAGCTTCGCGGGAACTCGGGTCTTCTTCAATCTGTTAAGTCGTAATCGTCGTGATGACACATGAATCTTGCAGGTGTTCAGTCAGCCGATGCTGATCGCCACCATCCTCGAACGCGAAACTCCGCATGCGGTCCGCCAGGCACTTGCGGAGCTCGAGGAGCCGGGTGTCGAATTTTCAGACCTGCAGAGTACGAGATGGAGGGATCTCGCCAGAGAATTGATCCGCGGCCTGCGACTGGGACAAAGTCGATACGAAGGTCGCATCGCGAACTTGGAGAGAACCATGCGAGAGAAGGGGCTCTGGGCCAGACTCTGGGATAGTGTCCTCGGAATCGTCGCCGTGAGTTGATTATTTAATTATCGCTCCCTTAGAAGAAAACCGTTGCCGTTGTGATACACGAAGCCCTTGGCGTCGCGTTCGAGGGAACGCATAGAGGTCCCATGTGACGAAATTAATTTGCTCACACCCCACAGGTCGTGCCGTCGCTCGACACTAAGACCCTGGAGCATCTCAAGAGCTCGGTCACGAATCTCGCTCGTATATTCCGAATCGAAATTCCCGACGTGACTCCGCTCGAACTCGACGGGATGATGGAAGAAGCTATGGACGAGTCGACGCTGAACATGTCATTGCGGAGAAAACGCTTGGACGAGAGGTATCGCGGTATTCCTGAAAAGCAACCCCCGCGTGATAACGAGTTCGAGTTCCTCCTACCGTATCTAGATCAATTCTCAGATCGATTGAACGATAATTTCAAGTCACACATAAGAAATATGTATTATCGTCAGCATAGCGAATGGGGGGCCTTCCTGCTCGTAATGATCTTCAATTGTATTTTATTGCCGCCCGCGTCGTACATTCAAATAGAAAAGAAACGCGACTTCGCTTCCGAGCGCCAACACCTCGAGGTCCGGCTGCCTCCGCGGCTCCATCTGCGACCATTCGCGAAGAAGTCAGTGGTCTACAGCGCGATAGGTTTAATGGTCGCCGTGTGGGCGCTTGGCTTCAAGAGCGTCTTCATCCTTTCAATCTGTCTCATTCTGCTGAAAATCATCATCGAGAAGACATATACGGCGATCTACCCGAGCAACGATGACAATTATTTTTGAGGGGTCGATTGTTGTTGATATATTCCTCCGAGTGTCATGATATCATACGATTATATTCCGAACAGAGATTTGTTTGCAAGTTCGTCAAGAAAAATAAAGCTCGCTCGAAGCCAGAAACTCGCGCTGGCTCCGAACGAAGGATGAACTGATGTTGGAAAATGACGATGCCTCCCTGAGCCCCCCTTCCTCCTCTCCTGTCTAAACTTTCCCCGGAGGGTCTTCGAGCTTCCCTGGAGTCCCGGAATAAGCGGAGCGGTTAACACCGCGATGAGAGCGATTTCGACTATGGAGACATTCGCGGTGTAGTTGCAGTTCAATATTTATTATAGTTCGAGATTTTCCTTCCTCAGCTTATATACAAATACCTAGGGATCTCGCACACTCTTATCTGTGATCATATATGTATATTTTTTCTTACCTCGATAGCTATGTTTCTACGTGACGAATTTTTCGCGTCATTCTGTACGAAAGCAATTTCTTAATCGATACATGACCATCGTTACACGCTCGCGTCTCACCGTGGTCGGTGAGCTTGACATATTCAATAGACGACTTCCGACCGCGCGAAGACTATTCACAGTAGAGTCCGACAAAAATCGTCGTGACTACCATTCTCTAGCTACGATCCTTCCTTCCTCAACGAATCCATCGTCCTGTTCGTTAAATAAGAAAAATATTCCTGAACCCCTAGATGCGGAGCTCGGACCTCATTCAGCGAATCGGCCGTCCCATCCCCGATGGGCGGCATATTAAGTTATTATCTATCATCAAAACTGGTTCCGCCGGAAACGTCGATGGAGGGTTCTCGCATTGCGTTTTGACTAAGTAGTTCCGGTGTTAGAGCCACGCAACACTGCGGCAACTATCTATTGACGACTTGGTATTTGCTTCCCTTGTCGGCGACGACATCGACGATGAGTTGTCTTCGATAGAAAGGAACTCTTCTCGTTATTCATCCTTGTGCCGTGGACAGATCGATTCCAGCCCCGGCTGGGACCTCGATCGCATTAGTCCAATTCACACGTGCAGCACCGATTGTGCGACGTGAGTTACAATCGTGTTGAGTACGGTTTTAGCGTCCCTCTCTTCCTGAGCCTCGACTGAATCGCCATTTCGAATCGCCCTATCGGATTCGTCGATACCATTATGCCCATTTGTCAGGTGGTGCAGACCGTTCTCTTCCAGAATGGGATCGACGTCCATTGTTTCGGGCACCTGCTGTAGCGCCTCGACCAGTTTATCGATGACGTCGGGTTCGCGTTCGTTTGATTTCGCGGCTTGTTTGTCCAAGGTACCGACTGTGTCAACTTTGAACTCGGACGCTTTCACATGTGCTGTCTCTTTGGTGTTTGCTGCTTCACAATCTGGGTCTTCATCATCGTCTGGGCGGATGGTCGCCCCATTCTCGTCAGTGCCCACGGGACCGTTGATGCCGACGGTTTCCTCTTGGAACTCGATGTCTGTCGGCTCCTCGGTGACGTTGTCAAGCTCTCGATTCGCGGACTCGGAACAAGGCGGAGGTGACGCGGCTGGCGAGCCGCGCAGGTGCCCCGTTGCCGATGGCGGAGTCGCCGGTCCGGAATTCTGGGAATTCGGAGATTCTCCGCCGGTGAACGTCGAAGCTCTCGACCGTTTCGAAGGTGGTTCATCCTGAGAGCTTCTCGCGGATGAACTTCTTCGAACGATCGGGCCGTATATCGAGCTGCTGGGCACCTCACGCTCCATCTTCCGCTTGTCGTCGCAAACGCCGTCCACAAGATTATTCACGGTATTCACGACGTCCGGCTCGATGTACTCGACGAGCAGGTCCGGACCCTCCTCCCGGAACTCGGGTATGCTGTCCGGGTAGAAGCGGGTGCCGTCGTTCTTGCCCCGGTCCTCGAAGATGATCTCGCCGTCCAGCTTGATCTTGATCTCGTCGTAGTGCAAGAACGCCTGCGGTTTGTTCATTTTCTGACAGATGAAGTGAGTCTTCACGTGGTCTCGTAGAGTGGCGCTGTTGCTCACCGTGAACGAGCAGTGGGGACAATCGAACTGCTGGAGTACGACGTGCCGTTTGAGATGGTGCACGATACCGTCCTTCCGGCCGTACGTGTACGGGCATGCCATGCACGCGTAGATCTTCTTGTCCTCCTCGCTTTTGTTCTGCTCGGAGGTCTTGAGCGCATCGTCGAGACTGACCGGCGCGGCGTCTTCGACCAGAGTCTGAGGTACGGAGGCGTTACGGAACAGGGTGCTGACGGAGATCTGCGAGTTGGCGTCGAGATTCTCTTCGCCCAGTCCGCATTCGACGTCTTCGGACACTTGACGATGGAGCACTCTGTGCCGAGAGATTATGTCGCTTTTGTTTGTCGCGAAATCACAGTAATCGCACTTGTAGCGTTCCCCACTCCCGTGCCGCAAAAGGTGGCCTTCGTAGAAATTCTGCTTGGTGAAGGTCGCCGGACACTTCGGACACCGCTTCATGGTCTGCTTGTTGCCGCCTCCGAATTTGATATAATGAAGTTGAGCGTGCGCCATCATGTTCCCCGATTCGTCTACGCTATAACTGCACACGTGACATTTGAGCCGTCTAGCCGGACTGCTATGAAGCTTCTGATGGAATCGATGGACGCCTTGGTTGCTGAAAGCAGCCGGACATACCGAGCATTTGAACGTGCCGCAGCACGATCCTTCGAATACGGCTTTCGATTCGTGGAGTTCAGCGATTAGCATGCTGACCGCGAACTCTTCGTTGTCGAAATTCGCCGCCGCTTCATCAGAAAGGGCCACTTGGGGTCCGGGCCTTTTCTGCGGTGTCAGCGGTTTGAGGGAGATCTTGTAGACTTGACCTGAGGACGACTGACTCGAAGGCGAGCTCTGGAGGCTTGAGGCAACGATCGCAGGTGTCGGGAAGCTGGTGGGGATATTCTTCACTATCGTGGATTTCTGGTCGCCGGCACCCGTCGTCGGACGATGGCAATAGCCGAGCTTCTTGATCATGTAGTCTTCGCTGTGGACCTGTTCGTGCTGGGCCACGAAAACGTATTTATTCATCGAGTAGCTGCACTGTGAGCACTGGAATTTATCTCCGTATCGGTGGTGATCCAAATGGCGATTATATTCAGTTGGGTTCATAAAGAGCGCTGGACACTCTGGGCACGCGATCCATTTGCGGAGGTTCACCTGCGGAACGAGACGATTTCCCCCGTTAATTTCTCCACTCGAGCTCTTATCATGGGTGAGGAAAGCCCGGAGAGAAACCCATGCAGATCACTGCGAGGGAACTAGAGTGAAATGTGATTTCGATCATGATAATAATGATCATAATGATAGTGATAGCAATCATAATGATAATAATCATGATTAATAACTATGATAATAATATTAATATTCATGTTTGTTCATGGCTCTCTGCGGGACTCACTTTGCTTTGGAACGTGACGAGTCCATCGCTCCGTCTGAAGTAGGGGTCTGGTGCTACTTTCGTTGGTTTCCTAATTTTGCTCAACCCGTTCGAGGACGAGGCCTGGCTGAAGCCGGGCTTCTGAGAAGACTGCGCGGGTTGATCGTCCCCGATCGCTCCGCCGTTCTGTCGGCTCTGCAGCAAATTGAAGAGTTCCGACTCAACTGCACTGCAGTTGTACTTGATTTTGGGTTGGGGGCGAGTTTCTCGCGATTCTTGCTGTGAGCCAACGGCGGATTGATGAGGACTCGATTCGTCGTCCGAACTGTTAAGCTCGTCGATCTCTTCGACCAATTCGACACCAGAGTCCCCTCTCCGTTTTTCGGGAACGTGAATCTTCATGTGATTGCCGAGAACACCCTGAGATTGGGTCCTGTAACTGCATAGGTGGCAGGTATACTTCCCGGACGCCATTTCGCTATGCAGTAACTCATGGTAGCGCACATTGGCCTTGCGTCGGTTCATCAGAGGACAGTAACGGCATTTGTGCATTTTGATGAGCACGCCGTTCTTCATCACACGGAACGTTCGAATCCGATCCGATTCGCTCGCCTCTGTGGTTACCGCAATTTCTGCTGGTGGCAACCAGGACCCTTCGGGGAACTTCTGGTCAAGAGTTCCTTCGTTGTGAACCCTCGCGTGTTGAGTAATCAAATGGGCGTGAGTGGCCCAGTAGCTGCATTTGTCACACTTGAACTTGGCTTTTGGGTTGTATCTGCGGAATAATATGGAACGGATGAGTGAATGATTTGACGCCGGAACGATTGACGAAACTACGTCAATGGGAAAACGGACGAGTTTCTGCGCGGGGGGGCAGGAGTCCGCCCCGTCGATACGGGAGACGCTTTCTCACCTGTGGAATTGTTTGTGGTAGATGAATTGCGCGTTTGCTGTGGTCACGTATGGACACGCGTCGCATTTGAAGCGAGGCACATCTTCCGATTGACCGGTTCCGTCGGGGGAAACGACTTCTGCAGGGGGCGAATTATTGTTGTTGTTGTTGTTGATAAGCAGGAGCTCCTTGGCCTTGTCGGTATCAAGAACTCCCTGAGTCCCTCGCTTTATGTGCTCGGGATGAAGCGCCATATGCCGCTGGATAGCGCGTCTTGTCTCCTGCCAGAAATCGCAATAAGGACATTTGTAGCGCATGAGGTCAGGACGCGCTCGCTGATGCCCCTCGCGATGTCGCTGCATATTGGACTTCTGAACAGTATGGTAAGGGCAACGACTGCATCTCAGCTGCCTGATAAGGCTGACTTCGTTGTTCGGAGCTACGGTCAGTTGCGGGTTCACAATCGCGTTTGGATCCATCTCGAACACGTCGCCTTTATGCGTGTAGTCTAATTGCAGGTGGATGTCTTTCAGCGTGACCTGATCTTCGCGATGGAATTGTTGCAGATGGATCCAGGCAGTGTGATGCCATTTGTTGGCTAGGCCGCATTTGCTGCAGATGAACGGAAGTACGTCTGCGTGTGCACCGAGATGACCCAGCATGATGTCTTTGTGGTCGCAGGTGTAGTCGCAATGGCCGCATTTTAGAGCGCCCGCGGAAGCTCTTTCTTTCTTCTGCAGCTGCTGTATCATGTAGTTTTGCGAATCTTCCTGCGACTGACTCTGCTGCTGCTGCTGAACGGGAACAGAAGGCCCTCCCTGCTGCTGTCGAGCTTGGACAGCTGCGAGGGCCTGCATCTGGACCTCAGCCGACGAATATGAAGGGTGTACCTGGCCTTGAGATGCCATTACACCCGCCTCTCCATGATCGTCGGATGTCTCGATGTGTTCGCCGTTAGTCGGACCCTGGAGGGGAGAGGATCAAATCCGGTCAGAGCGTGTAATCCCACTCTTCGGGTCTGATAGCGCGAGCTTCACATCCGCATGCCGAGTTTTAGTTTCCACTGCCCGATTGTGCTTTTGACGAGGATCGATTCTTGATTTTGAACTGACGCGTAATTATTAGTCCGACGAACCACATACACAAGGGTTAACCGATCAGCATGCTTACCTCGTCGCTTACCTCTTTGATGAAGCATCTATACTTGTTGTAGTCTCTTAAACCTGCTTCGTTTATGCAAACGCATTTTGCTCCCCGGTGCGTCGTATCTCCCTGACTGACCCGAGTCCGGATGTGTTTATTGATATCCCATAGCCAGTTGCTCTTGATTCTGCAGACCGAACACTCGAACGGTCGTACATTCAGATGCTGCATGTAGTGAATGTGGAAGCGGGAAGCCGTTTTCGTCATAAAGTCGCAGTATGGACAGAAGTAATGGGCGTTCGCTGGTAGCTTCAGCGCCTGATTTTGGATCTCATCTTGATTGAAGGCTGTAGGAGCGGAAAGGCAAATTGTTATTCATCGAAGCGACTTCGCGATATTCGACCGTTTTTTTTTCTTTTACTTCAGGGTCCGACTCGAATATCTGCTCGACGCGTTCGGGGACACGACGGTACTCACTCTGTCTTGGTGAATCATTCTCAGGAGATGCCTGAGAGTCTCCGCCTTGGAGTGTCTTGAACAGTAGGGAATCTTTCTGATTGACGTCGGGTGTGCTTAAAAGATTTCTAAGTACACCACCCGTCGATGAAGCCGTCTGTTGACTCCCACTGTCTTCGGACACGGCGGGAGGAGCTGGAGGTGCGGGGGAATCTTCCTCGTACTGCTCTCCGTGACTCTTAGACATGTGCTTACTGAGATCATCTGGTGGAGAAGGAAATACATGAATGCTACATTCGATATAGAGCTCCGACTCGATGAAATTATTCGAGGAGTATCGTCGAGGAGGAGTCGTTCCCGACGGCTAGACTTACTTTTCCAGACAGTCTTGAAGGGACAGAGAGTACATACAAATGGCTTGTGGATCGCTTCATGCTTCTGGTATTCTGTTTTGGTTCTGGTTGAGAAAGGGCAATACCGACATTTGAAAATGGTCCCCGATCTCGACGGAGGTTTTGAGCATGTTGAGCCATTTGTATTTCCCCTGAAAGTTCGAGAACGAGTTGAACAACGACGATTCGAAGATTCGTCGGTTCCCCTCAGGGTCGTTGCGCAATCTCGCCATGCAGAACGGAGCATAGTTGTTTCTCTCGTTAGTTGGAGGCTATTCGTGCTTGTCGCACCAGGGCTCGGGCCACTGTTGGGATAGGGCAGGCCAATTGAGGACTAGGTTACGCACAAAGAGAACGAGAGGGAAACGAAACACGAATTGCAGCACGAACAGCGTTCGAAAGCGAAAGCAAGCGACGACTAGAGGACGCAATCGACAATTGTTACTGAATTAAGGATGTTTCAACGACAAACGGTTTGCATGCTGGCCTGCGTCCACCACCTACCCCTCAATGAGATGTTTGAGGGATTTGCCGTCGCCCAATTCGATCACGACGGGCTCCTTGGTTTCAGTCGTTGAGGCTGACCCGCCAACCGCCACCGGCGTGATGCTCAATCCGAACCTATTCTGAAGTCTCTGCAATGTTTCCTCGGAAGCCGACGTTTCCGCGGACATCCGCGAGGCGCTCCGGAACATTTGCGCCTGTTCAGCTTCGATTTCCGTGATGTGTTCCCGCTTGCTGTGCTCGAGCAAGTCGGCCTGGTTGAGGAAGCACGCTCCGCACAGATCGCATGTGACCGCATCCTCGTCCTGACTGCTCTCGTCTATGCCGATGCTTGAGCCCTCCATCTCGCCGGGCATTGAATCTTCGATTTCCGCGCACTGCATCATCCCTTTGCTACCGCTGCTGCCGCCGCCACCACTAACGCTGGCCGCCGCCATTTTTTCAAGCGTTTTTTCGCAATCTTCGGCCGTACACCCGCTGTGATGGTTGCCCAGATGGAACCTCAGCGATCCCAGTTGATTAGTGCTGTAGTCGCAACGCGGACATTGGAGAGGACCGTTCAGCGCTGGAAGACACAAACAGAGGCAAGACTCTTTAGAGGGAATGATTCAGGGAAAATGACGCCGTTACGGGGAGCCCACGTTCGGTACGATGCGATAATCGCCGACTTCGATATGCCGGATTTTCAGAATTATCTCCGCTCCTCTCTCCCCAAAATTTCGAGTTTCGCCTCCTCGGTGGAGAGGGGGTGGAACGAACGTTACAGGGAGAGAGCTTCGTACCGAGGGAGAAACAATCCCGAATGAACTTATCGCGGGAACTCACGAACTCGGAGCCGTATCGCGGATCGAGCATGAGCGGAGATCAAATTGAGCAGGAGCCGCTCAACTCCGCCGAAACCTTCCATGGAGTCTCAGAACCAAGAGATTCGAGACTTCTGGATGCTCCCGGTTCGCGGTATGATACGACAGGGGAATCCCATCACCGATCCCTTATAGCTCCGGCGAATGATCCGGTGGAGCTGTCCGAGAATATACATGGGACAGTCGACAGGAACTCCGAAAATTAATTGGAGAAACACGTGTGTTCCTCAACTCGTAGGGCTCCGGCTCCTCCGAGCCTACCGCGATCTCGATCGCAAGAAAAATACTCACGATTGTGGTGGCGGACGTGGCGGTCGAAGCTCCAGCGGTAGGTTGTAGTGAAGTCACATTTGTTACAGGTTTTCGTACGACCAGGTTCCTCCTTCGATACGTCGTCGTCGTCGTCGCCTTCGTCGTCTCGGACAATCTCCTCGTCCTTACCGCCGCGGCTGGCGTGCGACTTCACGTGCTGACGGTACTTCTGCACGTCCCCGCAGCTAAAGCCGCAGATGTCGCATTTGAAGCGCAAGCCGCTTTTCGAGACGCTCTCGATCGTGTGCGAGGTCCGCTCGTGGTCTTCGACGACCTTCTTGCTGCGTGCCTTGAAGGCACACTTCTTGCAGGTGAACCACTGGTTGAGGGTTTTCGAGGGGGACGACGATGCGCAGGGGGTAGTTTTCGAAGATGCGGCGGTCGCGGGCGAGGATTTCGTTTTGTCGAGGGCAGGGGTCGAGGGACGTGAGGACTCAGCGTCAGAGACAGATATCGGCAGTCGGACAGTCTTCACCAGAGCTTTCTGGTCCAACTTCAGGCTCGGGCTCCCATGTTTCTCTGGAATAACACAAGCGATCACAGGATCCCAGATTTTCAGAGGGCTCGTCTCTCTAACTTTAGTTTGCATGCCAGCTCCGGGCCCAGGGTCTCATTGGGAACGCTCGGCGACTGAACGATGGCAACAACAATGCGAAGAAAATTCTAGCGAAACTAAAGCCGGACAACTTCCGCAGAACTCTTGGCCGTCGCGAAGCAGCAAGAGGAGGAGCCATGCTGAAGAGCTCCGACGAATGAATGCATTCGAGAGATTGAAAAACAAGTGGCGCCACGGTCATGTGGTGGTCGTTCTTCGCGTAGTGCTTCTGCCTCGTCCTCGTTGTTCGATCGAGCCACCGAGGCTCTTTGAAATGTTCGACGAGGAACGTCTCCATCTTATTTCCGGGAACGATACCCAAGGGATCCGATAGCAGGATCCTTCGAATTCAACGATAAGAGAATCTGTCGCGAGGAGAACTCCGACCGCCCCGAGCTTTGATATTCATCCGCTATCCGTATATACGACACGGCAACCGATACGGCGACGGTCGGGAGGTCCGCGTTGGAACAGTTAGGTGTAATAGTCACTGCTGGCGCAGTCGATGGCAGCAGCGCGCAGATGCGTGCGCACCGCGTCGACCGACCGACCACCACGAACAACGACCAACGACATGATCGAGGCGGACGGGTTTCGAAGAGCGGCTGATTGTGATTGCTGCCTAAAACTCACGGAGGTACTGACGGATGATGTTGGTCTCACGCTCGAGCTGAGCGGCCTCGTGAGACTGTTGAGCGACTTTCTTGAGAACGGTACGGAGCTCTTCGGCGTTGAGACCCTGGTCCGTGTGGCAGCTGCCTGCGTGCCGTTGGAGCTTCTGAAGTTGCTTCGACGCGTACCCACACCAAGGGCAGTCGTAAATGGTCAAACGATCTCCGTGAGCTTCTTTCCTGTGGACGAGAGCCAGAGCGAGTGAGTTCTCGTCGTCTACGTCGATGGCGTATTTGAAAATCGAGAATTCTGAGCGAGGAACCCAACGACGGGAGGATTCCAGCGCTCGAGCCTGGAGTTCGACATTTCGGTCAGGAGAACAATTCGTACCGGTGGATTAGGTACTGGCGGGATTCTTTGGTCACGAAATCGCAATCTCTGCAGAGATGTGACCTCTGTATCTGGAGTCGCCGCTGTTGCTTCAGGCTGATGTGTCCGTTCGTTTCGGCCGCGTCGAGTTCCTCTGAAACGTGAATTCGCACTTGAACGCGTGCTCGACCCGAACCCGAATGCCGCGAGTGCGGAAGCCCGATCCTCGCGTAGAAACTTGGGGTCTCAAGCTCTGCCCGGATATCTCGGGGTCTCGGCGCCTCCCGGGAGCTCGGGGCACTCGATGAACGATCAGAGCCCGGAGTAGAAAATTTCCCCCCTCCTCGCCCTCTTCCCCCCAGACGAGACCGTCCGATCCAGGGCCGATCGGGAGCGCAGATTTCTGACTGTCAAAAGCGAAACTGGGTCGTACGTACTCGTTCCCTCACAGAAACCCTGCTCGAGCAACGCCTCGATGGAGGGCTCGTCCTGATTGTAGTTCACTCTTCGTTTGCGGGTGTCTCTCGACGAAGTCGGGGCTTGTTCCTCTTCGACCTCGTCTTCGTCCTGCGGAGATCCTGCCACAGCCTCGTCAAACCTGCAACGGAAACGCCGGGCAAAGTGAGCGACGATATCGACCTTGGAAAGCCGCAGGTTCTGTGACGAGCACTGCAATCGCCGGCCGAGCGGCCGACAGAAAGCGAGCAGACGAGCCGACCGTTCAAGCCTGTCGGTCGGCCAACTAAAAAGAGAGAATGTCGACACAAGGCAATCGTGTCAGATTGTCGACCTTCTAAGCGTTCTCTGAAGAGAGTCGCACTTGCAGCGACCGTCCCAGAGCAGCAGCAACTCACTGCTACAAGGAGGCGACGCCAAGATCCAGCGCAGCTTGAGGAAAGCGAACGCTTTGACGACGAGCAAGCACCAACTAAAATCGACGAACGCACTTCTCTTCAGGCGTTCCGCAAACGCTGCAATCGACCACGAAACGGACCCATATCGTTGCTTGCGAAATGAGGAATGCGTGATACTTCTTAAGCTGAAACTTAGGAGCACAGAACCTAATTCAAAATGAAGATAATGAAGGAAAAACAGCATTCTGGGATCGGACTAGAGATCTAATCGAGGATGTGAACATCGCGACATCGGTCTCCGATTCCCTTGACGCTTTTCTTCTTCCCCCAGGAAAATCCCTCACTTCTGAAAACAGCGTGAGACGGATCGAGAGCTCCGAGGATGAGGGCGAAACTCAGCGGAGTGCCGAGAAGGTTTCGCTGGACGCCGAATTGAGGCGCGAGCTCCTCTCCAAACCGTGAGATAGATTCACTCCGTGGCTATACACGGAAAACAAACGCGATACGATAATTCGGAATTTCTTCCTAAACTTGCGTCAGGGGAAAAAAGTGTCAGTCGGTGTTTTCGAACCGATTCCGGCCATGACGGCTGACGCGATGCGCCCGAGGAACCACCACGACCCGTTTGACCTCCGAATTTCGCGTACGGCCACAACTTACCCTCTCGACATCGAATGAACTGAAAGCGATCGAACGAAGGACCCGTCGTCGAACGAAAACCGAAAACTGCCGTCGATCATTCCGGACGTGGAAACTCGAGCTTGCGTGGAATTATTTGGAAGAACGTCGCGAACTCATTACGGATACACATCGAGAACGTCTGTTTCTGACCCAATTCGAAGAGTCGTAGTCCAATCGTGGCGAGAAACGAAAAAAAAGAAAAAAAGGACTGGCTTGACGTGCAACGTGCTTCGGTGAACGGCGGATGACGAGCGAGCTGAACGTTGATATTTGAGTGCAATTGGGAGGAAGGAAAATTCAAGGTCCCGCTTGCGAACCTTTCATTTTGAACCGGTCTCGAGACTTTCTCCAAAACCTCATCGAGGAGTTCAGGGTGTTCCTGGCGGGTGTGCTCGACGAGGTCGTCCTTGGTGGGAAAACGGCTCTTGCACGGATCGCAAAGATTGATGCTGTTCACGCCGTGGAGAGTTTTTCGATGCCGCCAGTAGTTGGCCTGCGGGGTTAGTGGGTTAGTTTGCTTGTGGCATATGTCGTCATTGGGTTCGTTGTCGGCGTCGTCAACTCGATCTTTCGCTTGCCTTCTGGCGAAGGCAGCCACCACTGCCAACTACTTCTGATGACTGAGGGAACCCCGGCATCCGGACAAGAGCTCTTGAGCGAGGGTTCAACGAACCACCTCCGGCCGGCGGTTCGACCGACCAAGCAAGCGAGCAAGCAACCCAGCGAACGAGCCAGCCGGCGAACGACCGACCGACCGACAAGCGCGGAGCGAAAGAGGACTCTCGTCGAAGACGTGGCACTCGACCTGCTGGTGTATGTGTTCCTGTCCCGATGGAGCCATCCTGCGAAGCTGCTTGCCTTCAGGCTAGCTCGTCACGAGAGTCAGGACCGTTGGGGAGCTTTCCCTCCACGAAAATCCTCGGCCAAAGCCTCAGATCTACGCATTCGAGCTCAGAGGTAACGGAGCAGGCATTCCTCCGGAGGAGCGTCGTATTACGCCGCGCGGAACGGCGGATGGGTGCCGCCTCGAGTTCGCTCTTTCGATCAATCCGTCCGAGCGTCAATTCGTTTGAATGGCTTCCCAGGTCTCCGTCAGGACCTCTGTCCGAAGGGCGACCATCGATTTTCCTATCGATCGGCTTCAGATGGATCCGCGAGTTTGCTGCCGCATCGTAAGAGTCACACCCTTCGTCCGAGAGTCGCTGCCATGTCACAGCACGGTGGAGCTATCTCGCTCGCTCGCATTGGGAGAGGCAAGGAGTCGATTCCGCGCTATTTGATTCTGGGACGCTCTTCTCCTTTCTTCATTCGTCAGTTCCCTGAGCGTCCTGACTCCTGGCTAGGTAGTTCCTTCCCAACTTCCCCGCGCCTAAACTTATTTGTCGAAAATCGACCGCTTGCCGATGAATGGCGTTTTCTGCGAGCGACTGCTGAAGGAAACTGTAGAACACCTCGAGATATCTACTTCGGCATCAGTTCCCGAAACCTTTCCAGCTCCTCTCT
The DNA here is from genome assembly GCF_000255335.2 of Galendromus occidentalis. NCBI lineage: Eukaryota > Metazoa > Arthropoda > Arachnida > Mesostigmata > Phytoseiidae > Galendromus > Galendromus occidentalis. The sequence continues at coordinate 238,281 of NW_003803746.1, forward strand.
CCCTGTTCTGAGTTTGAGAAGAAGTGTTCTGTCCGCTAGACTTACTTGATATTTTGTGATGAAGTTGCAGAGGTCACACTTGAGCGCGTTCTCAGTGTGTTCTTTGGCTACGTGAGTCGCTAGCAACTTCCTGTTTTGAGCCTGATATCCGCAATCCGGGCATCTATACGCACCAGAGGGGTACATCACCTTCCTCATGTGGACCGTTGTTTGTAGCCTCCTCGGCCGCTCTTTCGGCTCAATGCGCTACGACGGGGTAGATTTTCACCTGTTGGGAGAAAGTCGACGCTCAACTAACATTCCATCATTCATTCACATCCACACTGTACCCATGCATCATAAGTCCGGTCCCTCCTCAGAATAAAACAGAGGGAATCGATACGTCCGAAATCAAAACGGTTCGCCTGAACAGCATGGTCCCTCCTCTCGTTTTCAAACGGCGGGAAAAATTCCCGAACGAGGACCTCTTTCGTTTTTCGATCTCTTTTTCGGCGGGAGGCGCTACAAGGCGCTACAAGGCACTACTCAGGGGAGGTTGGAGCCGTGACGGCTTCCTATCATGATATGGGGCTCTACCGTATCGATATAGCCTTGCGATATGAATTTGTTACGATTCCCGGAGCTACTTGGGAGCTCATCTCAGAGGATGATATTCTTAATCTCGCATTTTTCCCGAAATCGAGCTTCCCGCGACTCGGGGTGGGGACGCGACTCGGGATGATTCGATCGGGATATTCAGCCAAGATACTGAAATTTTTTCAATGAACGTTCGCTGAATCCGAGAGAGATTGATGAGCAGAGTGGAAGGAACTCCTCTTTGGACCACGGAGTACATTCATCTCCAGAGAGACTTCGGAATGGGAGGCCGCGAAGGCTCTCTCGGTGGAGTTCGCTCCTGAATGTCCCATTGGCTCGAGCTCCCCTCGCCTTGCCAGAGCCCTCGAGCTTGGACTCTGGGACCAGAGTCGTCTCGATATTCGATATCGACTCATACTACCCCTCCATTCCCTCGATCCGCCGGAAGCATTTAGGCCGGGAGGAAGTGTCGAAAGAAATTCGCAGAAGCTCCCTTCTAAAGAATTTTGTTGACAGAGCTTGCCGAGGGTGCTCGTCACTCCTGCCGAAGGCATTTGCAGGAGGCACTCGCTGAAGCGCTCACCGAAGTCATCTGCTGCAGGCGTTTGTCGAAGGCGTTTGCCAGAGGCGTTTGCCAGAGGCGTTTGCCAGAGGCGTTTGCCAGAGGCAAAGATCGAGTGAGGGAGCCCACAGAAGAGCCGGCACAGGAGCTGCCAGCGAAGCTGCTGGTGAGCAAGCGAACTGAGCCGCCGAGCAGACGAGGGAGGGAGGGAGGGAGCGAGCGAGTGAGCAAGCAAGAGTAACAGCAAAATGGAGCAAGGTCGGTCCGGTCGCTTACTCGTCGACGTTGTTCTCCTCATCGTCATTGCGTCAGGACAAAGATCGAAATCGCTGCCGGCGATCTGCCGCAAGAGTTTTCCGGGGATATCGGCCCCCGCTCGAGCAGCGAGCTCCAACTCCTCCGGTTGTTCGTCACCGCGGGGTCTGCCCGAGCCCCAGGTTCTTCTGTCTCATCGCGAAGCCGACGATGGAAAAACCCATGAGAGACCCTATCGTTCAGCGCTCCATTGAGATCCTCCGATCGAGTCTCCTTGCCAACGGAGTGCTGACGAGTACCGACCCGCCGGCTGCTCGGGAGGCGGGTCCAGGCTCACAGGCCCACCGGATCGCTGTGCGCTGTAAGACCAACGATCCGAATCACCCAAGCCAGCACCCCAGACGCTCCACACAGCCCACACGCGGCTGAGGGGCTCACCGACAGAACTCTGGCCGCATCGGCGCATCTATGAGCACCATTCATGGATTTAACGGATCCATGCGAATCTCAAGAGAAGGAGGAGGGACGCTCCAGGAGAGAAACCAGAGCCGTCCCTACGGTCGCTCGCCGAGCGAGTCAGTCGGATCCCCGGCTCACGATCGAGGCTCAAAGCTCGGAGTATATTATTCCTATTATTTTTTTTGATTTTACTTCGTAGCCTCGAAACTTTCCTCGTTCCTTTCGAATAATACGAGCCTCCTACTCGATAGAAAGGCGGAGTCGCTATCGGTCGAAACCATGGCGAGCTCCGACACGAAGAGCTACCAAAGCGCTTATCTTCTACCCGCATGACGGTATCTTGGAGCATGCTTTCTCGTATCGGAGCATTCGCTCGGGACGGACCCTCGACACCGCGAGAATCGGAATCTGAACCTCATTCTATTCCACGGCAGGACGCTTTCGGTTCCCAGTACGCCTCTTATCAATTCGAGAAGCGATTTCAAAAAAAACAAAATTATCGAATGAGGAAACTTTTTCACTCGTTCGAAACTTCATCCGTAGACGCAAATGACGAAACTCGGCTCCGTCGACGGAAAAACGTTCGACATACGAGACGGTCTCCGAGTTCCGCCGGCTCGGTACGCGACTCACTTCAAGAACGGGATGGAGTTTAAATGCCACCGAAGGGGATCAGCTGTCTTCGTGACTCTTCTGGCTGATGGTTGGCTGCGGCTAGACGTCGTCGTCGAGAGTTGCCAGACTACCTAGCTCGATCTAGATGGACCTGCTGCTTATTGAGCCGTGAGGTCGGCCGTTGCTCGGATGCGTAGCTCCCACCAGGAGCGACGTTCGAAACACTCACAATCGAGAGACACGGGCGTAGTTTGCGTTCCTCTGCGTCCACGACAACGACTGCGGCACGAGCAGCGACGACGATAGCGACGACGTTAACGTCAACATCCACAGCAGCAGCAGTTCAGGGAGGTCGCCGCCGAAGGCGACAGCAGGAGCACCGACGCGTCGCAAACAACCTAGAGCAGCAGGATCGAGGATCTCCTCGTCAAGAAGGGACCGGTCGTCGACGACGCCATGTTTCTTCCTTTGCCAGTCAGCTAGCAGCCAGCCAGCACTACTGGGAGTCGTCGTCAGCCGACGATTCGCTGCTGCTCTCTCCTTTCGACGACGAGCGACCGAACAACGCCAAACGGCTTCAGCATCGATTTACCCACCTCTTCATCCAGAGTGCAGCTGGAAGCACAATTGGAAATCCACGCCAGCAGCGGAATAGAGTCCTGCCGGCGAGACACGGCGAGCACACTCACTCAGTGTCTATCTAGCTGCTGCTCGAATTCTACACACAGGCCAGCAGCGGCGGCTATACATTCGGCGTATCGAGCGCTGCTGCGGACTTTGTCAAGGACTAAGTGCGTAAGTGGAAGCTGCTGGCGGCCGCCGACTGGTAACGGCAGCAGGCAGCCGCAGCAAAGGAAGCGGGCGAGAGGGAACACCATGTCGAACCTAAGGCTACGCCACCGAACCCTCCTACGAGCGTCGTCGCAGACTCCGGGGACACGGTCTGGCAGCAAACCACCGCCCACCACCACCACCCTCCGTGGGGCGGGTTTCTGGCCGGCCCCACGACGACCCTGAAAATATGCTCGTTGTTGACGTTGTCGTCGTCGATATCCTTGGTTGCTGTCTTCTTCTTCGCTGTGCTGGTGGTGGCAGCGGCCGCTGCTACCGCTCTTGACGTCGTTGTCTTCTTCCTCTTCTTCTTCAACAGCGGTCGACAGAGCTCGCAATGAGATCCTTGATCAACTCGGCGCTACCAGGAAGGGCACGGAGGAAGGCGGTCAGCGGTGTCGCCAATGAAATAAATTAGGGAGTCGGCATCGAGAATTATTCCTCTGTGAATCGCTCAGAAGGGACTGTAGCTTCGCTGGTGGACACGACGCTTGATCGTTCGTTTGAGGAATTTCCAGAATTATATTTCCTCGGCGGAGAACGCGGACGCCAAACTCTCTCAGCATATGCGACAATGTGCGCTCGATATGAGGTACCTGCGGTGATGGTTGGGAACCATAGATAAGCATCGCTTAGCCGAGGCATCCGAGGTCGAATCTTGAATTTTTTTCCCGAGATGATTTCCTCATCGAAACGACAGAAGGCACCCACAGGAAAACTCCTGATAATGAAACGCCGTGTGATCATACCGGTACGTTCCTCATCGCGCCGAATGCGCGACTTCTCCGCTCCCGCGGTTCCGCTGGCCCAGCGAACGCCTCGGGTGGCCGCTCGGGGTTTATTCGACGTTACGATCGGAGGGAAGGCGGGAGGGATATCCTCCAACCACCGGAATCGGAGGACTCGCTCCTCCGATTGCCGTCAGATGTGAGCAGTATGGATGATGACACACACAGCTCCCGAGAAAGCCGCGTCACGTCGTGTGGGCTTTCTTTCGAGGCGAGAGCCTCCCGCAGATGGCGGCACCGTTGCGCGGTGGACGCATGACATTCGGGGTCCGGGTTCCTACTTCGGGGCTGCCTGTTGTGAGGATCATTGACGGCGATGTTTCGCGGTCGTCCGAGATTGAGAGCAGAGTCCTCGAAATAAATTCTGACCGTGGCTTAAAACTTCATTTTCGGGTGCTGATCCGGGTATCGGCTCTCATATTCGAAATAGTAGAATGATAGAGTCTATTGATGTTGAGGAACATGATCGCGCCGGGTGAGAACGGGCTGGTGCTCACATGATTATTTGCTCTCACACCCGTTGCCAGTGAAGCCGGTGCTCCACCCCTGCCCGCGACGCAATGAATACAGGCAGCCTCCAGGCATCGAACCTCTGACACGGAGTTGGGCGGTGCCCCGTTTCCTTTCGGGTCTCTATCGATATTTCCCCGCGCCTGGGCCTGAGTTTTGAGCTCCCTCTTCGATGAGCCAGAATTCAGGTGACGACCTGAGATGATCCATTGAGCCGATTTTCCATCTCGAAGCGCCGGCAGGTAGTCTCGTTTCACTAGCCGACCCCCGGAGGACCATCCGGAATTTCCCAAGAGAACCCAGGCGCGTCGGAAATCACCGCGGAAGCTTCGAGACTGATCTTCGAGCCTCAAGTACGTTATACAATATCAATCATCGAGCAGAAGGAGAATCAATCGAAGAGGGCGATCCGTGGAGTTGCGTGAAGCCTCCGAATGACGCGAGCGTGTTTCTGGCGTCGCATCCCAAGGAATCCCGAGTCTGTCTATGCGGTGCGACCTGTCCGTGTTCAGGTCCTCCTCCGCGCGCAGGGTGCGAAAGTGTACTGAGGACCGTACCCTATGTACCGTCCGAGGGTGAGAGGGAAGCGGGGAGGCCGCCAAAACGGCGGTATTTCTTCGTACGGATATCTTTCCGAGAGGATCTCATCCCCTGCCCGGTGTACAGCGCTATCGTCGGGAACAGCTCCGGATGTATTGGATGATGACATTCGCATCCCCCGGTATCGGGGTCCTCTCTCGGAACATTGATGCTGGAATCTTCCATGAGGGTTCAACGGATCGAAACCCCGAGAATTACAATCCCCAAGAATGGGAGAATCAAAAATCAATTCCAATCAATCAAAGGAAATCAATTTTAATACATACACAGTACAAATCAAACAATTAATTTCCACGTGATATCGGCGAATGAGCTGGAATCTTTCAAGAAGTTTCGCTCTCATGCCAAGCGCATCTCAGCCGAGCTCGCCCGGCTCGCAAAATACGAGCACGACGGAACATCACCGGTGAGCAGCACAAGCAGCCGAACAGGCTCCAAAGCACCACCCGGACTTAGGAATGATCTCCCGACAGATTCCCCTACGGAAAGTTCGAACGTTCAATCGTCGATACATTGATGTAAGCATCTACAAGTCTCCAACCGGATAGTTGCTCCGGAAAACTCATGGATCTCCAGAACTTATCGGGGTTGACTCTCCAGAACTTATCGAAGTTGACTCTCCAGAACTTATCGGGGTTGACCCTCCAGAACTTATCGGGATTGACTCTCCCTCCTGACGGCACAATCTCCCATCGAGTCGCTCGTCGCACTCATGAGTCTTCCACGCTCCGCATGAGCATGGATATGGTCGACGGGGATCCCTTCCGGTTGTCACGGTATTCCGAGACTCTTTTCCGCAGCCGAGAATCAATCTCAACCAAAGAGTGGTTAACCCGATATCGAATAGATCCTGACGCAGCGTTTCTCAAGCTGGATGCCTCCTAATTCGGAGAAACCAAGACCTGCTGGCCGGGTCTTCCCGGCAGGGAATTCCGCCGATTCTCTCCGGGAGCTTCTGAGCTTATCACTTTCTATGACTGAGCGAACCGAGAATACATAAATCCACATAATACCCAGAAGAAGTGAGAAGCCGCTCGATGCGCGAGGATATGCGATGAGGATAACGGAAGGCCTTCGGGCGGTCTCGCAGCAATTCGAAAGGAGCAGACCCGTGGGCTATCTCAAACAGCATGTCCGTAGACGCTGTCCTCAACGACCACAGCCGAAACACGAGACTCTACGTCATACCAGATCAGACCGTAAGCGATGAGCAGCAGTTCCCTAGGTTCCCCGTTCGGAATTCCATCCGGAAGAGTCATCCTTGGAATCGAGAATCCCGTGTCCTGACATTGCAGACTCCTTCGCTCGGAGATCCTTCAAGAGATAACCCGCACAATTCGGTACCAACTCGATGGGAGTATTTCCTGAGTCTCTTGACGCGAGCTCGGGGTCGATACGCATCCGTGGGTCTCGGCTGCGCATGGGAATCCGCGGAATCCGCGAACCGCCCACAGAACTGCCTCGGGACGGAAAATCTTGACAGCCGAGGCGATAGATGTTCTGTGGGTCTCGGAACTCTCGGATACGAGCTTGCATCGATCGCTCCAGATGAAACCCTTCAAGGGTCTCAGAGTCCCGCCCGCGCATTCTCCTCAAACTTTTCCTTTCGCTTCGGATCCCGTCAACTCGTAACTAGCGCTCGATCGCTCCGTCGGGGGCGCGAAATATCAACGAGCAAAATCAGTCCTCCCGTACGCACGTAAAACCAAGTTCTAGGAGGAACGGAATCAGCCGGCATCGGTGCACCGAGACTCCTTCCTCAGCTGAGGCCTGCACGGAATGTGCTTCTGACCGCAGCGCCGCGTCTACTTTGACGGAACTCGCTGAGCAGAGCTTCGACGCGCTGCGGGAACCGGGACTTTTCTTGGGATCTCGCGCTTGAATACTTAGCCCGGGGTCAATGAGACCACGGGAACGTTGATGAGTTCGATATTTTCCGATATCAGCTTCCATTCCGAATTGGGGAAAATTTTATTTCCTGTCTATGTTTCCTCCTCCTCCCCCTCCTCCTCTGAAGAATTGATCGATCCCCTGTGGGAATCCTGTCAGTTGGAGCATTCGCTGTTGTCCCGATCGAATGAGCGACCATTCCCACGTTCTCAGGATGACTTTGGGATGGAAATCAATATCGTAAACTCGGCGAGAATACTCGAGCTGAGCGTGACCGTGGATACCCCGTAGGTCAGCGTCGACAGAGAGTTCCCCGCGGATGGATGATCCGCTCATCAGCCTCAGTGCGATAAGTTACACCTCGCCGATTCCGATCAACTGCTTGCCTGACAGTCAATGCGATTGAGTGCGATCGATGACCGAGAACTTCGATTTCGTATTCTTGTCGGCCTAATTCGAGTGGTCTCTGTCCTCGTCGATGCCGAGATGGATTTCTGCGAGCTGCAGCGACAATATATTAATCTGTCTTCCGGACATCTTCGTCGTCCCCGCCCAAGAGGAACTGTTCTTGCCTCAATGTATGTAGCTAAGAAGTTTCAGCTCCGAGCAGCATCGAAGGCAAACCCCATCAATCGAGTTCCAGAACTCACAGAAATCATTGAGTGTGGCCAGACGATCGCTTGCCGCTAACTACCGTCCAACCGTCCCCAAAGGACATCTTCAAAATCCTCCACCGGTAAACTCGAGGTCCGGAATCGTTCTTCTGGTCGAAACCACTCCGAGAAACGAGGCGAACTGGGGTTTTGTCTCCTGCATGAGGGAGTAGAGACTCGCTGCTGACAGAGCCATAGATTCCTCGATCCGAAAAGGACTCCGGGAATTCCGAACTTCAATTTTCTCTCGTTCTCCCGACTTCCCCGTCCATCGGCATCGGTCGAGTCGTCGCCGTCTGCTCACTCGTCCGAGAAGAGGAGGCCGTGCCTCCGAGCAGCAAGAATATCATCGACGTCTTCGTTGTTATGGCAGTGGTCGTCGTCCTTGCTTGCTTCTCGCTCGTTGAATCGCCGCTCCGGACGGGCTGGCTGGCTAGCTTGCTTGCTTGCTCGACGACTGGAGGGCTGCCGAGCCGCCTCTCCATACGCATTCCATTCTCGGCACTCAGCTCACTAGTGGCGCCCCTCGTCTTGTCGACAGCACGGTCTGTAGCAGCAGCAGCAACAACAACGACAACGACCACATTTGTTGTTGTCGTTGTCGTCGTTGTTGTTGTTGTGGTGGTCGTCGTCGAGAAATCGCTGCTCTTGCTCGCGATCGTTGTGTAGATGCAAGTCAGCTGCTGAAGGCGGTCACTGCCGGCAGACCTCTCGTGCTTTCGGTAGAATAAATTTCAAAGCTGGAGGAGCTTGGACTCGGTCGTTAAGCACCTTCGCGGGACCAATCTTCTGACCGGCGTAATGAATACCGAGGATAATGGTGAGGCTCGATTTCCCTGTCTGGAGCGTGGAATAACTTCAACGTCAGCTTCGTCTCGGAAACGAGGATCATAGAGAACCTCGTGAACCTTATCATAAAGGTCTCATCTGTTGTTCCTTCGATTCCCCCATCGGTTTTCAACCGTCGAAGTCGTCGGGGTATTCCTCTAGTCGGGCGATATTGCGATCGATGACGCCTCTTTCTGCGTCGACAATTCAATCGCGCCCTCCGAGGTTATAAGTAGAAGGACGAATTTACTTGTCTCGGCTCGCAGACGGTAGGTCTATTGGACGATGAACGCGGCTGGGAGAGTAACCGGGACTCCTGGTCGCGGGGAAGTTGCTCGATAAAATTATCCACAGCTCTGGGATCGGGCAGAGGCAGAGCTCAGTCTCGAAGACGTACACGTAGGCTTATCGACTGCGGCTGCTGTGGCCGCTGATACGGCAGAGGTTTAGCAGGCATCGATGCCGTGTGTTGCTGGACTGCGGTGGATGAAGCGTGTCGATTTTCGAGAGAGACTGTTAAGACTCTTGGATCCGTATCGCGGAATCGTCCAAAGAGCGCTCGGCGAATTCTCCAAATTCGGAAAACATTGGAAAGCTTAAATCGGTGATTAGGATGGTGCTCCGGAGCCCAAGCGAAGAACAGCCCGACGGAGAGCGCGAGCCTCCGTGTCCATGAGAATATCGGTTACCGGCAGGACATAGACTATGTGGGGATCATGTAGGGGGAAGTGATTGAGGAGGTCGCCAGGGAAATCAGGAATGATTTCAATGATGATTCAGCGATCGCCGATTCCATCTTCTGGCGTTTGTCGCCGTGAGTACTCCCTGAGTAGCATCCTCCAGCTGAGCGGGGGCGCTCGGTCTCGGTGACCGAGGCGTTTCCCCGCAGGCGGTGACAACGAACAAAAATCGATTCTCTGGAAAGAGTATCGGCACTTTGGGAATTTCCGGAGCAGACGGTACCAAATAGTTTTGCGACGATGCTCCCGCGTCCTGTGATTCTGCTCTGACTGTTCGCGGGGAGACGAGGTCTGCGTTGAACGAAGCCATAAACAAGCGACCGACGCAACGGATTCCTCCTACGGGGAAACGGATATTCCAGCGCGGCTCTATCAGCGGAGGAGCAGGCAAAGTTGTTCGACCAGCAGACTGACTTACTAAGAGACTGACTAATGTAAGGGTTCAGAATGCTCGGCTGGCAGGCTTGCTCGCTTGCCCGCTTGTTCGCTCATAGTGCGCAGTCGGTGGCTTGTGCGTTCGGTGATGTGCTGGCCGGCTGGCCGCCTGGTCGGTCGGTCGCTCGTTCGGCCGGCTGGCTGGCTCACTCACTAACTCATGGAGGCCAACGACCTTCTTGCTCCTTGCCTACGCCACAGAGTCTTTTCTCCCACGACTGAAATGTGGTCGAAGTTGTTGGTGATTCTCCGTCTGATACGGGCTACGAAGAGGAATAAGCGCACGATGGACTTGAGGAGAACCCACGATTTTCGTCGTAGACCGAAGCCGCAGAAGGGTGACGATATGGGTAATTCCTGGTCGAGGAGCAGGAATGGTCTCTCCCGCAACGCGTTCTCTCGTTGGAGGAGCGCTCTTCCACGATGACGGATGGATAGCTCGGATGAGTTTTCGATCGGGAATTTCGCATCGCGCAGTGATATCTCCTGTCACTCCCCTCCCCCAGATATTCAGCGATCTCGTAGGCCTCGACTTCTTCAGGACGGTACTTTTTCCAGCGTATCGATACCCCGCATTTCTAGGATAGCAATGAGAGTAGATTGAAAGGATCAGTGAACGATACTCGATGCATGATATCCCCCGATATGCGTCCGACGAAGTCCACGGCCACAGTGCTTTCGAATGACTCAGGGAATTCGAGGTCTCCCACGAAGCTCTCCGAACGCGTACAATCCTCGCGGAAACATTTTCCCTGCTCGTCTCTCAGGGGTCCCTGGAATCCAATCATCGCCTGGGAATCTCTGCGTCTATCTGTCGGAGCACGCGATTTCCAGCTTCCTCTGAGGCTCGCCTTAATCAGTCACCGCGGGATTTGTTGTACTGGAAAATGTTTCTCGTTCTCCCACGCAGATATGGGAACTCTCGGCCCTCGGGCAAGCGCGGAATTCATCATGACGAAAGCCAAAGATGTCAGGATCGATCTCGATGCGGCTCGCAAGCTCGCCCGCCATGTGAGTGCTAATTGTGAATTGTACTCGCTCGTTCCGAGCTCGCCGGAACATCGTTTGTCCGGACGCATCCCATCCGAAGGAACTCAAGTCGTGCGGGAAGTCTCCATGGAATAAGCCCCCGCCCACATGCAGATCCACGAAGCGACGGCTAGCAATCCATACGACCTGAAGGCCTGGAAGGAAGCGGGGCTCCATCCCAAGGAAATGAGCGACGCAACGGTCGAGTGGATATTCGTAGTAGACCTGCTCAACTTTTCCTTCTGGTCTCCGACATACCAGGTTCGGGATGTTTCTTATTTTTCCCTCGCTCAATTCTTGAAATTCGGGCTCGGTGAACGGAGCAATCGTTCAAAACTCAGAACCAGCACTCTGCGTTTCTGTACAGGTGGAATATGAGGGTCAAATGCACACGGGTTACTGGGCACTCTGCGCCTGCTTGAATCGAGCTCTAAAGGTCAGTGCTTTCCTCGATACTCATAAGAACTCCAGGGAAGGAATCGTGCGGAATCCGCTCTACCCTACAAGCTTCGCGATCGTTCGTCAGAATATCTCTTCCACCGACGCGGGAGCACCGAGTGCTCCGGCTGCCAAAGATTTCTTCTGTGCTGGACGTGCGTCCGGCCGCCTAGTGACCTTGAGCGTCGCAGCGAATGAAACCTCGACAACAGAAACTTCATTCTCACGTCGTAATTTGAGCCATCGATATCGAAACAACCGATGCCATGGAGCCTTCAATTCTTGTTCTGGAAATACGGAGCGCGTCCGATCACGGTTTTCAGGCCCATATTCCCAAAAGCGAGTTTCCCCAGCTCCGGAATGAATTAATGTCCGAGCTTACGATACGGATAGGGAATCAAAGTCGCAAGATGGCGAGCTCGGCACTTGCGAAAGAGGATGAGCGCCCAGTGAGGGAGATCCCTCCAATTCTCTCAGCCCATAGTCGATGCGAGCGTAAGCAGGAGCTTTATCTTTTGTTCGCCAAGCGGACCGGATGTGGCGTTTCCTTTTTGCGCCGGGACGTTCACGTCGAGGGCCCCGTCCCTAGAAACGAGTCCCCCTAGAGTGAGAGTCGCTCGTCTCCAATGGTCTTTTGATCGATGGCGCGGATTCTTCGAAACTTCGACATGTTCAGGGGAAACGTGTCGAAGGAAAAGAGGAAATCATCAGCCGTTTTGGTGACACGATTCGTTCTTGACGGAGAAGGAACGGTAATAATCACGACCATGATTCCAGGATGCGGTACCAATCACATCGGCGACATTCTACGCCAGCGTCTCGAGGGAAAAGCTCAAGGAGGTTTTCAGAGGTCACAATGACAGTGAAATTCCACTCTTTGACGAAAGACTGAATATTCTACACCAGGCCGGACGGAAACTCCTCGAGGTTCGCTGCTTTACACGTCTTTCCGGCTCTGTGCTGAAGCGGCGCCCCCCTAGACTAAATCCCGGACCTTTTTTTTCTGACAGCAATACGGCGGCAAGTTTTCGAACTGTTTGCTGCAGTGCGGAAACGATGTCGATAAGCTGCTGCGGTTAGTCACAGCGGAGTTCCCGTCATTCAGGGACCAAGCTGTTTTCGAAGGTCGTCAAGGTAGAGCCCAGAAATCGAATTCCGACAGGACAGTGTTCAGCCGATCGGAGCGGGTCGATCTGAAAAATCCTTATCTTCCATCTCACAGTTTCGTTCTACAAGAGAGCTCAGATCCTTGTCGCAGACCTCTGGGCATGCTTCGAGGGGAAATCATATGGAGAGTTCCACAACATCGATAACGTCACTTGCTTCGCCGATTATCGAGTACCCCAGGTCAGATGGTTCTCCGATCCGATCCTCTCCATTCCTCGTCCTATGCGAGGGGGAGGGGAATGAGATATACCTACGCCTCCGACGCCCTGACTCATACGGCTCTCGCTCACCGCTATCTCTCCCTCTCTGCAGATTTTGGCCCATTTCGGAGTCATAATCTACAGCGAAACTCTGCGGAAGCTCTTGGATAGTGGGGCTCTTCTGCAGAATGAGCAGCGCGAAGTTTGTGAAATCAGGGGAGCAACGATATCCGCCTGCGAGGTAGGGTTCCCACAGCAGACAACTCCTGAGTCTGTATGTCGATTATGTGGAGGGTGCCATCCCAAAGGCTTTTTCGCTCCGCAGAAAATTCGCGATGTTCTTCAGAGCGAATTCAGATCACCGATGAATGCGATTCTGGTAGACTTCTATCTCTGGGGCTACCGCAGAGCCCATGCGAAAGAAGTGGACGCAACAACTCCTTATCACAGGGTGCGCTGCATCTACTACTAGTGCAGCTGAGGGAAAGACAAAACCCTCGATCCCTGACCCACATCCCGATTCGTGAAGCGATTCCCGCGGGATTGCATCTTTCCGCGTTCGCCGGCCAACATATTCGGGATGAATGTTTCCATGCTAAGCCTTCAAGAAACTCATTCCCAATATCTTTCTGGTGAGAACCTCCTTCTGAGTTTGAATTTGTGTCCAAAGTTCGAAAAGAAAACGTCTTTGGGATATAATAAATAATTCGCTCCTCTACGAAATAATAGAAACACACGATGGTTTATTGGAGCTTCGATGCTGGTCGGATTCATTTTCCCGGCTCGTGGTAGGCGAGAAGGATCCTGTCAGCCTCTTGGAGTTTATTCTGCTCGATGAGGTCCTGTAGGATGCACTTCATCTCGAGAGTGCTTTCTTCGTTCTCCAGCTGAAACAGGAGCTTCTGGAATAGAGCGAAAAGACCGAGCTCATTATCAGGGACTGAGCATCGAACATGCTCACATGAGTCATTTATAGATCAGGAGTTCCAGTCTTAATGATTCAGGTACCTTCGCGTCGGCTCGATTGTTGTGGTTGGCGATTTTCTCTAGATCACAAACGAAGTCGACGCAACGCCCGATGGACCACAGCTGTGCCGAGGAGGAAGCATCGAGTAAGATCTCCCGTCCACATATATTGACGCGAGAATCGCCCCGTCCGAGTGAAATGGAGGAGGCAGACTTACCTTCGAGAAGAAGAAAGGTTTCTCCTGACCGTCAGGTGTCCTCACTTCGAGATGGAATCGTTCCCCGACCGGGAGTCCCTTATCGCCTTTCGCCTTCAGTTTCAGCTTCATCAGCTTGACCTTCCGCGCCGTCGGGCTCAGCTCATTCTTTGGCGCCGCAGCGGGGGCATTTCGCTTTGCTAGTCGGACCAAATTCTCGTCATTGACTCGGATGGATCGATGAATGGGCAGGAAGATAGAAGCGAGAAACGTCCCCCGATACGAGCCGCGGATTTTGCAGCTCCGCGGACCCATCTCAGAAGCTTCTCAGGGGATGCACGAACATCGGACTCGAAATGAGAATTTAGAGAGCGATGTACTCTCGGAGAGCTTACCGAGAATCTCCTGGACGACCGCCTTGGTCTTGGGCATGTGCTCCGTCGGTTTCGGTGCTTTCGGACACTCATGATCCGGAGGATGTCTATGACGCAGACAGAAGTTCACTCCGCAGAAATGACACACGACGGCCACGACTTCCTTGCCCAGACAGCCAGAAAATGAGCAGAAATGCGATATCCCGGCTTTCTGGAGTCTCCCCACCTCTTCTTCGCTGAGACGTTTCTGCAGGATGAGAGCAAGCTATTGATTCATCACACTGAGAAGCAGAAGTCGACCGGAAAATAATTCAGTCGCCGTTCCCATAGAGCAGAATCAGACACAGCTTACGTCATTCACACACGAGTGCTTGAGAGCGCTGTAGTGATCCTTGCTGGAAAACAAAATGAGGAAATCGGAGTACAGGTATTCGAAATTCTTGAGGTAATCCGAGCGAGAGCGAATCTCTCGCTCGGGCCTGAGCGCAGGCGTAGGGAAAGGAGGATACGGATATGGAGCAGCGATATCGGTCGTATTCTGACAGAGAGAGAGCAAGACCGCGATAGACGGTGTAGAGTTGAGGTTCCTCTCCCGCTTGAGCTCTCGATTATGAAATCTCGCTTATCTAGAGGGGTTCTGATCTGATCCATTCAGCGGAAGAGCTCAAACTCGGAGATATATGAGGGTATCGGTCGCGCTCCGGAAACACCGCAGCGACTTGCCGAAAATGACATGAGGCCGGAGCAACTCCACAACAGGTGATATCAGGATGCGGGACTCCGGAGCAGGCCGAAATTTCACGCGAAGTTCTTCCTGGGAACGAGAGATTCTCCCTAGGAATGGGAGTGAAGGGAAATCGTCCCCTGATATTCACATCAGTGGATCGATGACGAAAAGCGACAAAACCACCGGAGAGGCTTAAGAGATCTATATTCAGGGGGCATAATCGACGGATAAATGAAGACAGACTCATGAATGTTCTTTGTAAATAAGATATTTCTCTTTCATTCTTTTCGTGTGTATACTTCACATGATTCAAATGAATTCCGAGGGGTCGTGATGATGATTTCGTGTTTAAATTCACCCTACACATACACTTGATCGATGTTCTAAAAACTTCATTCACGTAGAGAGCATCAAATAACAGGAATCATCAGATCTGACGTTAGCGGCACATGGCCTATCACAGTTACGAGACGAGGCGCGTCCAACCTCGTCGTCCGGATCTCATTCCAGCGCAGCAGCAGGCATAACAAACTGATTCTCAAAACTTTCCCCACGAAGATCAGTACCGAATAACCTCCGGATGAACATTGCATTCACGACATATCAGCGACTCGATCACTATACCGATCGCCAAATAATTCGGTTTTGCGGTGAAGGAATTATTCTGAACGACCTGTTCTGACCCCTTCCGAGAATATTGAATTCCAGTCGTCCTCCCCGGACCAATCCCCGGTCTGCCTCCGCTTCCAAAAACATCTAGAGAATGCCCAGAAGTACACAGGGATCAAAATATAAAGATAAATATGTGTAAGTAAATATATAAACGTGGTTCCCGACGTTCGTCCGCAGTTTGTTCGCATCTCAAGTTTTTTCTTTTTCCCTTCGCGTATATACAATTTCCTGTACAAGAGTTCCTCACTCCATAACTTCAACGAACATCATCTGAGGTCAGACATCGACGGAAAGTGAGCAGGCAGAGGCAAACGGATGAGGAGGTCACAGGGCCCGCAAGAATTAGAGAAGTTGCATCCGATCAGATAGTCCCTTGATCTCCGATTCGGCCCCACCGACGCGGTACTATACAAACTCCCGAATCATCGCTCGATCTTCCCTCCCGTCCCAGCAACTCCTTCGGCTATGCTTCCGTAATTTCCCTTAGAATCGTCCCGATTCGCTCGTCCACCCATCTGTCCACCAGACCGTCTTTCGGCTCACGAGCCGGTATCCGAGCGAATCCCGTACTGTCAACACTTTTCGTCATCTACGAGTCCTATCGCTGGGTCCGGGCTAAAATCGCGCGATCGGTGCAAGTGTGCGTGTCTCACATGTGTTTCACACTGTGGAAGAACCAGTCGATCTTGGTGCTCCAAGCGCCGTCGTAGGCTTCGCTCAGTCGCGTCTGGAAATACGTTAAAGCGTCCTCGCTGCTCTTTTCGACCTGCAGCGTTTTCCGAATGTAACCAATGTCTTCGATGCTCTGCAGTTCCGGGATGCCCGTCGACAGCATCATCGTGAACAACGTAATCAAGAGCCGCGAATGCTTGTGCAGTAGTGAATACGCCTTGAAACAAAGTGTTTGGAAGTTGGTGAAATGAACACTTTTGATTGGCTGATCCTCGCCGCGAGCGATCACCTTGAGGAAGTCCTCGGTAAGTACGAACGGCACACGTTCCCGATTGATGCCGAACTTCTTTTTGAAATGTCCCAGGAAATGCCCGAAGTCTATGTGGAATATCTGGCCGTCCTCGTTGACCATGATGTTATCGGGATTTCGATCGCCGATCCCGAGAATGAACGTCGCGACACAGTAGCCAGCGCAGCTGTACGTGAACGTCTCGACCGCCTGCGTGTATCGGGTCTCGTCCTCGTTCTTCTCCTTGATCCACCGGTGCAGCTGATTGGAGTCGAACTGAAACTTCGACAGGCGGCCCGTTCTCTGAATGTCCATCACCGTCATCGCGTTCTTGACCACCTCGATCATGCCGACGTTTTCCCCGGTCGACAGACACGCGTACGGCATCATGCGAAGGTCGAGGCCTTCTCGCTTCCAGATCGAGTCCATGATCCGGATGACTTGGAGGGTGAGCATGTCTTGACGCAAATCGTCGCCGTTCTTGAAAATGAGCTGATGGTGTCGCAGGGTGCCAACGTCCCCGGCGAAGTCGGGGTTCCTCCAAATGAGCCAGAGCGGCTTCTTCGCCGAACTCATGACCCGGCACTGGTTCGGGATGAGGGTTCCCAGCGTGAGAGCGTTGTTCAGAGGCGATTGGAGATTCTCCAACGCCTCCATGTAATCCTGTTGTTGCAATTGTTTCTCCAAGAACGCTTTTTTGTCCTTGCAAGCGTCCGACTTGAGCGCTTCGGTGAGCAAGGTGAGCTTGTCCAGGGCGGCCACCTGTTTCACAACAGCCCGAAGATGGGAGCCCATGCCGCGGCAGAAGGCCTCGAGCAGCAGACCGAACTTCAGCGCGACCGAGGGATCGTGCATTTCGGACTTCAAATGCCAAAAAAAATAGTGACCAATGTTATAGTTTAGGAGAGATCGTTCTAGTAGGAAAGTGCCCAGCGGATTATCCAGGTACGGCTCGAATTTGAGCACCTGCACCAGCTGCAGGAGATATTGCGCCAGAACCTTGTTGGCAAGAATATCACAGAGCCACTGCACGGCGCGTTCTCGCACAAAATAATCGGGGTATTTACAGTCGAGCAGCTCGAGGGCGATTTCCGGGGACACGTACGGCCACTCTTTGAGAAGTCGGTAGATCTCGCTGACTCTCCGTCGCTGGTTCCACATGATCGAGTCGAGGAGTTTCGGCAGCGAGTTCGGGATGTTTTTTCGTAAATAGTATCGGAACTCCCACAGCAGTTCCTTGTCCTGTTCCGTCAATTCGTAGAGAGGGTCTCTGTTGATGATGTCGTGCAGCTGGTCCACCTGAGCCCGCGTCGGAATTCCAGGGGTCTCAGTGAAGCGCACACCGCTGGCACATACTTCCTCGAACATCGGATAGCGAACGTTGGGCGAGTATTTATCGAACTCGATCAGCAGACCGGCGCTCTCACTCTTCCTGTTACTCGCGGTCGTGCCCAAAGGATTCAGCAGGTCGGTCATGCCCTTGGGGACGGGCCACAGCGACAGGTTCATTTTGCCGCTCACGAGAACGTTCTTGGAATCGAACAACGGAATGTTCGCCCAAGCGATCAGGACGCTCTCGCGACTTTTCTTCAGGACCGCACAAACAGACAAACAGAGTCGGGCGCTCCGCGGGATATCCGGCACGTCGAGATTGAACCTCAGCAGCTGTTTCCATTCCGGGCAGCTGTTGTCGACCTTTTTGGTTCTTGGTGCTCGCAGAGCATTTCAGGCCCGTGGTAGACTCCTGTTCGCACGAAAACCTTGTCGACGTTGCTCACGTTCAGATAATAGGCCGACATGATCCTGACTTTGAATTTATCGTTGATCTGGTAGAGCGACTGCGTCGTGGATAGGTCCGCCCCGGTTTTCCGTCGAGCGTAGGCGGGCATTACGAAACCGGAGTCCGGAATGTTGTCGTAGACTTTCTTCTTCGGCACCAGGATCAGCTGCGGCACCGACGACTTGACCAAACACTCGCGGATGTACTTGTACTGAATGAGTCTCTGCTCACCGAGCAGGTACTGGTTCATCCCGCAAACCTTGATCAGATGAGGTTCTTTTTCGAAGTCGATCCGGGATGCGCTCGCGCAAGAGGCCACCGTTCTGCTGAGAAGAGACTGCGGTGTCATGTCCACGGTGACCGGCACGAGGCACGGATCGTGCTTGTCGTTGCCCATGCTGACCCAGACGTTGACTTCGAAAATTCCTTTCGGTGAGAGAGCGACGTTCATTGGGAGCTCCGCATTCACCTCGATGTCGGGTGGGTAGATGTAGCCGAGCTTGTCGTCGACGCTCCCCCGGTCACGCTTGGTGACCGTTCTCCCGCAGGACATCATGATATTCCTCCGGAAACTGACAACTTCGTCGTCGTCTTCGTTCGCGAAGTCACGTATGTAGCCGCCCACGGCCTGGTGGATCTCCTCCTCGATTTTCTGCTCTTCGGCGTTGGATCCCGCCTCAACGAGCTGGAGCATGGGCTTGAAGAGCCGCAAGTCGCAGAGACGTCTGGTCTCGTCGAAGAACTCCGAGCAGTCGGAGGAGAGGAGTATCGACCGAAAAACGTAGATTTTTGGTTCTTTCAACATGAAGAACAGCGGGTAGTATTGTGCTTCGTTGAAGAGATTCTCCTTTATCTGGCGGAGTGTGGCCTCCCGATTGCATTTCAGAGGCACGATGATGCCCGATGGTAGAAGGCAATCTACCAACACCTCTGTTGACATCATGTGGAACGTGTAGAGCTCGCCGGACGACGGCGGCATGATGGCTCGTTCTACTGGTCACTCTGCAACGGATAACGACAGCACGGTTAGTCAGCAGCCTACTAGCATCGAGAGTGAGCAATGTTTCGTGACTTGTGACCACCGCGCGTGCCATCCGGTTGCATGCAAGGCCAGTCACAAATCTTCTCTTCATTGATCTCGGGAGCGGGAGGGGGTGGAGTTATAGGGGGCGGGGGTCTTCGGCTAGGTAGCCTCTTCCGGGACGACTTGCAAATTCCTCCGAGAGCTTCAAGTTGCGAAGCGCCAATGATGACGATGAAATCCCTTCGCTCTACCGATACGGGATCTTGCCCCGCCGCCGGGCCCCCGGTTCGGGTCCCGGGCGGTGTTGAAAGCTCCGAACTTTGTCTGTCTAGAGTTTTTTACGAAGCTCGACTATGACGACCTCGAAGCTGGGTACTCCACCGTCAGACTCTCGCAATGAGTCACGGTCGAGCGCTCCACAAGGTCTCTAGTCTACTAGGGGCGAATTCATCGCTCGTGGACGATGGAAAACACCGTAATTTCGGGAAACTTCGGCTTGCCCTATCCGTAAAGAGCGTCCTGAGCGAGATTATCTGAACGATGCAGCTTTGAGAACTCACCAGAAAATCCGTGAGCAGAACACGCAGCAGATAGGGAGGAAATCTGCAAGAATGATGGGAGACATTAGAGTCGTCGGAGCGCTTTGTATACGTCGGCGGAAGACACTCAAAAGCGGCATCTATCACTTGGCCGGAAGACCGGATCCCAATACGAGACACATCCTCGCGAATACGCTCCGACCGAAACGGCAAATGCAGCACCAACAACAGCAGGGTGACTCAGTGACTGCTGGTTCGCCGCTGGGGAGGGCAAGGCGTATGTCGATGTGCGTGCGAGCTACTTTTCCCGGAGCTTCTAAACTTTTCCACAAAAGAGACCATCCTGTCATCGCGCCATGAACCGAGTCAGCCCCCGGGCTCTGGCGGTCCAAAAAAAAACGCGTTCGTGTTTTGATGAGCACGACATGGAAGTCATGCCTGCCACCCTGTCTGCCAGTCAGGTAGCATGGCGTGGAGTGTTTGTGCGCTCGGACTCAGACGCAACGGATCTCGGATTTGAACCATTGCGGAAACAACTTCACCGACCGAGTCATCGGGGAGGATTTCAACTGACCGAGCGCATTGCAGGTTTCTTGTGAACAATGTTTGCCAACGTGGGTGAACTCTGCCATGATTTTCTCCTGAGCATTCCAAATAACAAACAGAGTGACACTGTTGCCAGAGTTGGCTCAACTGTCTAGCCGCCAAAGCGGCGGTCGGCTGAGCGACGCGGATGGCGCCAAATCCGAACCGCTGTCACATCGGACCGTACCGCGCTCCCCATAGATCGAGCTTCGGAGGAGTCGTTCGGGTCTTTCTGGCGAAATTCGGGCGCCATGATGGGCGTCCATCCCGCCGAGAGGAACTGGCGATTCCGGAATTTTCCCGACTCCAGGCAAGATTGGGTCCGCGTCCCAGGTCGAAATAGCTCGAGTAAATTCTAGGCTCTGAAGGTGAGGCATGGAGTCCACGGAGTCCTCCGGTGGTCTCCGGGCTATCGGAATCGAAGCTGGAGGAGTAATCGGGAGAATAGAGCATTGGCAGCGTTACTTATAAGGTACTCTTTCGGCTGTCGGTAACATCCTGCGCGTCTCCGCACGGATTCTGAGCCAAACTTCCAGGGCAGACAATTGAAACATCTCATCTTCGGCGACTGGCATCGAATCTCGGTCGAGAAGTTTCAGGAACTCCCAGAATATTCTGAACGATGCCTGTTTAAGGTCTGAAGGCTCATGTCAACCTGAGTGGAAGCCCCGTGATAGAGCGAACTTTTCACGTCAATAAGTAGATCCAACTCACGCGCGTAATTATTCCTTACGGTCCCCAAGAAAATGTCTCGGAGGTCTTCATATCCGGCACTCGATCGCTGTTTAACGCTCGTGGAATTCACGTATCGGTTGGGGAGGAGTCGCTCACTGAGCTGTCGAGTGTTGTGCAAGCTGCGCATCGAGGTGACGCGCGGAAAAAGTATGCCACTCCACGCACGGCACCGCACCTTCATTTCATGTCAACTAGTGGAAACAAGCTCTTTACCGCGATTCTTTCGATGTTCGCAGAGCCTTGGTCTCACCCAAGATTTGATACCTACTACTAGAAGCAGTTTTCTGCGATCGAGAAGGAACTTTACCTGACTTTCGGCTGAATGAAACTCCAACTTTACTTTGAAAGTTTGGTCCAGACTTTTTCTCCGTGCAAAGTTCGAGTTCTGGTCCGACGGACAGGGACGTCCGCGAGTTCGTGTCTATCCTCGCTCTGCTCCTCCTCCCGACACCAATGCGACCCGAAAACTCCTCCGAAATGTTCCCGCGAAGCCGTCGACGGACCGTGCCGAGAGAGATCGTTCGAGTTACGATCACTACGAGCGATATCAAACGGCCGATGTGAGTCGACAACTTTGGCCTGATCCCATCCGAAGCTTAGGGACTTCTCGCCAGTTCAAGTTCAAAACTGACCGCACCAGCGTCACTGTTTGCAAGCTAACAATTGCCAAAGGCCGAATAGAAGTCCAAGCATTCTTTAGGAAAACTCCATCTCGTGAAGATAAGATCTGATCTCAGCCAGATACGATCACTCTTACCACCCAAACTAAAACACTTTCATGCACATCATGTTGCGTCATGTCTTGTTGATCGCTCTCATGAGCTGTCCACCTTTGCCAAAACAATGGTTTTCGGATTAAGTCCCGAATCTCGCGAAATCTGTAAGGCGAATTCCCGGTTTTAGAAGTTCCAAAAGTTTACACCTCGCCAAGCCTTATCGCTCGCACCTGTGTTTTCGGTCTCTCCGGGCGGAATCGAATACTGCGATTTCCTTTGGATAGATTACGTTTTCATGATTTGCCCTTGATTCGGCGTGCTGCGGAAAATTCAGTTCCCTGAGGGCTCGCAGGTGATAATTTGAGTGAGCTCCGGGTGGGAGGATCCAGGATGCCTTGGACACTCGCATTGAGCATGATATATTGGCGGATGAAATCTTCCATCCACGAATCTCTTCGGCAGGTACGATGATCCCCAGCTCGTTGGACAAAGAGAATATCCCCTTCGATTGAGTTCATGAATTTCGGCGTCTGGCGAGCAAAGATCGGTCAGCGTCTCCGGGAGAGAATCACAATGAAGTTGCCTCACCGCCGGCACTTCCGCATCGATACTTCCACATCAAGGATTTTTCCGTTGATGGGCAGCCTTTGTGAGAAAACGGGTATATTCAGATTAGCATCCTTCGGTAATTTGAGGAATCGGGACCTATTCTCCGAACGTCTTAATTTCATTGGCAGTGGCTGATTCCTATTTGGGATGCCGAAGAGTAGCAACGGCGGCGACATTGAGGTCCAGATTTCAGGAGCGACGAATAAACCGAGCTTATCGACATGGTAACATGGTCCTTCCTCGACTGCCATGGCTCCATTCGCATATCTAGGAACCGTGAAGAACGAGAGGGACTTATTTGACCTACACCAACATGACGCACCTCGTGACCCTACTTCGGTCGGGCTCAGATCCTCGGATATTTCAGAATCAGTGAGGAAGTGACTGAGTTTAGATACTTCCTCAAACTAGGGAGATATCCGCATGAATTCGGCCCGATGAACGCAGAGAGGAGTGTCGGAGTCGAGTGTATGATACGATTCCAATGGAGGGTCTTTTGCGATGCGCCTCTGAAGTGCCGTTGGGATCTCCCTGCCGCCCACGATAGTCCCTTCGCCTCGGAGCTGGATTCCGAGGTCGGACCGTCGAAATCTGACGCTTCTGTACCCGGTGATGAATCGGGACTTCGGGAGTCGGTCTGGATCGCTATCGCGGCTTAGATCGAGAGGAACGGATAAAGACTCCCGAGGGACGTGTGACCCTTCCCCAGCCTCTTCTCCGCAACAACGTTCCCAACGCGATTGACGAAACTTGACATTGGCGTCATTCGTCATCGTCATTCGTGACCCCCGGCAGGCAGGGTTTCCCCGTGAATCGGTCAAAGGTTCGAGCGTCGCGCCGGAGCCCGAACCGCGACCGAAGAGCCGAAGGTGAGGAAAGGAATATTTTCAGGCCATATGCAGACGCGACATGAATCGATACTAGTTTTTCCATTGATCAGGCTGCAGACCAAACTCTGTAGATCTTGAACCTTGGAAAACGCTCGGTCGAAAACACAAAACATTGTATAATTTATTCAACTTGACCAATAGTTGAACGCGTTTTTCACTTTCCTTCGCTAGATCTGTGGGGGATCTCACCTCGACGCCGCATGGAGCAGGCGTCTGAACATATGTAACGATAAAATTAATTATGACAGCAGAGCAAAATGTATGGGCCTATCTCATCAGAGCTCCTCCATAACACAAATTGAAGTCTCTGATGGGGAATAGAAATTTTGAATCGAGCCTCGTAATTGGTGGATCGCCGCATGCTTTTCTCCTCAGATCTTCTGAACTATCGAAGATCCGAACTTCATCGTCAATCCAAATTGTTTCACTTCGGGCTCTGTGAAGATTCTGATGTCGTACGAATGATGCTCGTTCGCCAAGAGATCGCACGTCTCCGGCTGTCTCCCGTGGGCAACCGTTCCAATGGGGTCCGAACGGCAGAGCACATTCAACCACCGAGTCGGCTGGCCTTCGTACTCAGTATTGAAAACGGTATAGTTTTCGGAACCGTTGAAAACTAGCTTGAAGCTGAATTCGAAGCCCTGGATGTCTTTGCTCCCGTCGGAGTTGTAATGGAAACTTATGAGTCGGAGGCTCTCAGCCGTTATGGACTTGAAGTCAAATGTCTCCTCATGACAGGTCGGGGAAGACGGCGGCTGCTGGCGCTGCAACAGCTCTGGACGACCGTGATACTCCCAACTGAGTCGATGTTCAAGGTGGTCAGGCGACAAGAGCCCGCCTCCGCGTCGCCGGATATTATTGCAGATACGATAAAAATTCCCATCCAATATCTCCTCGCGGATGGGGCGCATGAGCAAGGTTCCATGCGAAGGGAATATCTTGCCGCCCGGTATCAGAAAGCGATCTCTCGCAATGATGAGACTTCTCAGCATCTGCCCGTTGAGCATCATGTCCCCGAAACTATCGCAGACGATCGTATCGACTTTCCCGGGGAGTTCGACCGCTTCCACTCGGGCCTGGTAATGCTTGATCTTGTGCGAGGCCAAATGGGTATTTGCTCGGAGCAGCATCTCCACGTGAGCTGAAACGTCCGCTGGATCCACGACATAGACTTCGTTGGCACCGGCTTCAGCTGCGAAGAAGCCGAGAATGCCGAGACTGCAGCCGATCACGAGTACTGTCTTCTGCTGGAAGTCGCTGGGATTGCCCAGAATCGCCTCCCTGAACGCCTTGAGTCGATTCTTTTCGTTCAAGTGCACGAGTTGATTGAAGAGATAATCGTAATGCTCAAAAGGTCGGAACTGCTTTCTCTTCCTGGCTCGATAAGCTTCTAGTATGTCGGCCGCTCGTTCACAGGTCGAAGTTTTCGCGAAATGGAGAATATACTGGTCCGCTTTGCTGGCGTTCTTGCCTTCTATGAAAATGGAGTGACTACCAAGTTTTCTCGCAGAAGATTCGATCACTTCGACGACGACTGGTCTCGGCACGTTTCCGCTCGGAAATTTACAAGCGAAACGCGAGACCCCGTAGGACGTTCTGGGGTGAGGTGGAAGCGTTTCCGGGGGTGAGTTCTTTTTGGTAAGCTTTAACACCAGCTTTTCCCTTCTGAAGATGAACTTGGCCCTGCAGAATCCTTCATCATCTCTGGCGCTTTTTAAGAACAACCTTGCGACACGAACCCAGAATGCTTCGTGCAGGTACTTTTTGAGAGGCGGAGCTTTTTCGGCCACGGGGGCTGCCTGAGCCATTATCCGACTTTTTCTGGAATTCCCGTCGAGCCTATTGGTCGCTTGAGACGAGATGGTGACCACAAAACTACTGGAATTCCACTCGTCTAGGCGTTCACTGTCAAGACGGAACCGAATCTAAACAGCAGCTCGAGCCCCGACCGAGAGAGGGCCAAGCGTGCACGTTTCCGAGAATGCGAGGACGTTCTGAAAGAGCTGTGCGTAGCGCGGCAGAGCGTCGACAGGGACTGCGGTTAGAGGATCTCATCTGACCGATGTGAGTTCGAAGATCCCAGGGAAACCGGACCCGTCCTCGGAGTTTTTCCCGATCCTCGCAGCAAGACAGCAGTCTCTCAGAGCCTTCGTCGGAGTCCCTGTCAGTACCCGCAAATAGTTTCGTCGGTATGGAAGGATCCGGCGAAGTGATGGAATACTCCGAGGATGACACGCCTAGCACCGCAAGGGGACCGCTCAAACAGTCTCCAGATTTAGGTCATCCAGTGAAAGGCTGTGTGAGTATTCACTGCATCTCCAGAAGCGGCCGAACGTGGACCGTCGGCCCACCGAAGGGTGTTGATTCCTGTCTCCTGCTACTCAAGCGCGACGTGGTCAACTGTCAGATATGTATTACCATTTGTAACTCATCAATCAATCCCCCC
The DNA here is from genome assembly GCF_000255335.2 of Galendromus occidentalis. Lineage (NCBI taxonomy): Eukaryota > Metazoa > Arthropoda > Arachnida > Mesostigmata > Phytoseiidae > Galendromus > Galendromus occidentalis. The sequence goes on from NW_003803746.1 coordinate 264,078, forward strand.
CAATCCACGGAATGTTGTATCAAGTTCAAAGAGAACGCGATTGTCCAAGAAATCAATGCGTTTTGTTCGCTTCTCTCGGATCTTGATGGTATGTCCTGCTTTTTCTTTTTTGAAAGCGCGAAACGCTGCGATGATTTCACTCATGTCGCGAAGCTGTGGAGACACCAATTCGAATTCATCGATCCTATCACGACCGAAGAAGCCTGGATCAGGATGGACAGCCGCGAGCAGCCGTTCGCGATGAGACTGGCAGAGACAAATCTGATGGTGTTTGCAGACACCATAATCGAACTCGACGCTGGACTCGGAATTTTGTCGACATACATCCTGTCTTATTGTACTGCGAAGCTTATCGTTGTGACCCGACCAGGTTTGAAATGCTTGCCGGGGGGATTCCGCATCAAGGAACTCTGGGACCGAGTCACGCTGGTCGAAGACGCCGAAGCCGATCAACTGAAAGCCGTTCGAGCCTCGCTCCTAGTAAGCGGGAGACTTCATCTCTTCATGTTCGACACGGAAATTCTCGCGAGGTTCTTGAGGTTCCGGGACTCGAAGCTCGCTCATCCACACCGAGTGGCGCCGACGAAACTTATCTTCAGGGCGGCCTTGATCAGGGCCCAGCGTTTGAGGGAAGAGAAAGAAGAGAACGCAAAACCCTGGCGCTCCACGCATTTCGGAATCGATACTTCGCCATTGTACTTCCACGCTCACGAGGAGCAATTCAAGATTCCAAAGATCGGTTTCGATGATGAAGAGATGGAGATTGTGAGCGAGACAGACGAGGAAACAATACCAATGGCATCGATGAAAAACCACGAGTCGACGGTCAAGAGATTCTCGCTGCGCTTCGATCTGGAGGCATTAAAGGATTGTGAAGCTGATGGCATTGTCATCTGGTGTGATCCTGCCATAGCAGGACAAGTCATTCAGCACAAGTGCAGCCAAGAACCCCCACCTTCGAGCGTGGTCCTGCTCTCGCGTGTCAGCATCAAACTCCGGGCACATTGTGAACTACGAACCGACGTCGAGTTCGAGGAGAACCGTGGCGGCAGCTATGATATTACCGTCGACTACGGCGAGTCCAATGAAGACCCGGACGTCGAATCGGCGAACCAGTATAGTTTAATGCTCGCAAAACCGCATCCGTTTGGGAAAACTATCCGTCTCGTGACGAAGCCCACTATTGAATTCGGTAGCGAATAATTGGGGCTTCTCTGACTGTCCAATGTACGAGGGAAGCTCGAGAGAGAAAACTTGTGAGTTGTTTCAAATTGCTGCGCTAGCCTAAACGGCAGCGCTAACTGTCGTCCTTCGCCGTGGTTGAGCGGAGCGACGAGGGAGGTTTTTCATTATCCGTTCGTTTTGTGATGATTCCCGAATAAAGTAAGATGGGAGACATCGTTCTCTCGTGGGGGCATTCGTTCCTGAAATTCCCTCGTGGCGAATATATCTGCACTCAGACGTGTCGACATCTCTCATCGCAGCTAGAACGGGAGTCCTAGAGATGAAATGGGGTTCTCCCAGAAAGCGCCGGCATCCGAAATCGGGTCTGTTCTCCTGGAATTCGTCCGTACGCAGGATTCTCGACGAGGTTGGGTCTCCTGGAAGTTCTCACAGTCTCCTGGCATTGGATGCGGGATTGGAAGGGGGCGAGTCACAACTTAACGTGGAATAGAGACCACCTAGACACATATGAACATACATAGATAGATGCATGACGAGTCCTCCTTGAAGGCTCTGGAGTGAATGTATGACTCTCGGATACCATCGGTCTCACAGCGATTCGATACCATCCCGGATGATCGGCTTCCGAGGGTTCCATCGTTCTACTCAATCTCGATCGGAACGTTTTCTGAATCACAAGACTGAGCTGGCACAGCACGGTTGGGAACGAATTTCGAGGCTTTCCAGGGGCGCTACGTGTATAGGTAGCTCACGATCAGAAACAACGGCAGAAATCGAGGAATCGTCTGACTGAAGGTACGAATCCCGGACACTGGACCCTCTTCTCTTTAGAATGTGGGACCCAAGAAAGGGCAGGTGGAACATCGGTGGGTCACGGTAGTTTTTGAGGATAGTGCGGGACTTCGGGACTCCTTGTTCCCTGGATTTAAGAGCCGCAGCGCGATGCATCGACGGCTGCTCTCGGACAGAGACTTCAGTCGGGCCATGAATTCGTGGGAAAGTCAATGCTCTTGTTCCTTCTCTCCCGTTCACGTGTTTTCTGCTTCCTATGTGATTCGTGGTGCCTCCCGGAGTCCGAATAAGTGGCACCTGGGAAAACTGCTCCTGAAGCTCTCGGAAGAAAACGGCTCCGCCCGAGATCCGTCACCAGATGTCTTCGACGTGCCTCCAAATCGCAATCGATTCCATTTCCATCGGATTCAAGATCCTGATTGCGTTCTTGAATACTATTCGGTTTTGGACGACACGCTCGTCGAATGAGTCTTCATCCCTGTTGTTTTTCAACAAATCGACTATGTCAGGATCCTATTCCCCCAGAACAAGATCCGGCTCGCTCTGAATACAAGATCAGACCTGTTCGCTCGTCTGTCAGCCGCCTTCGCAAAACCGAGCGTCGATTCGACATTGCTCGGACCGCTCCCCTTCGCCAGGTCCTAATCATCTAGAACTGTCTACTCCTTGACCTCAGCATCGGCGAGCGTCACTTCTATTTCCAAGAAGTCTTTCAGGGTCCGCTTGCTCGCCCATAGCCCACCCCATCCATCCGCTGTCGGAACACTGTGGGGAGGAATGTTCCTCTGCACTAATTCATCACACCATATTATATGCGGCTCCCGCCTGTCTTACGTTCCCGTGGAATAAATAAACAAGTATCTGTCGGTAAATTGCGGTGTGAAGTCGATGCTCTCGAGCGGCGGCTAAATACGCGACTTCCACGCTTGACGGCGGTCGAATGGGCAGGCGGTGTCCCGCTTTAGAAATAGTGGTGACTACGACGTGAAGAGCGGAAGACAACGAGTTCGTCATAGCAAGACCGTAAGTCGTCAAGAGAACCATTATTTCGGGTTGTCTCTGTCTGCCGCCTCGCAGCTCTCCTCCCTCCCGCTGATTCAGCGGACAAAAGCCCGCTTTGGACCCCATTACTCCACATCGGAGTAGGTGGATTGGACATATATCTATCTGGAGGCCGTCAGCCCCAGTCGTGGACATTCGAGCTCTTATTCTCTTCCGCTTGCGGGAGAGGAGCAAAGCTCATCGCACCCATATATGTAGGTTTTCGTGCGCATCTAAGTCCCTCCGAAAGAAACGAAAGGGAAAAAGCTTCCGGTTTCAAGATTTCCAGGTGACTGAATAGTGAAGAGCGCCGAGGCGTCACGTGTTCGGCATAAATTTCGTTTGGTGGTCGAGATTTTCAAGGAGCTTTTCGATTTAAGCGAATTCTTCTTTACTAGAGCTTCCTTACTTCCTCCCTCGAGTTTCTTCTCGTCGTCGCCATCGAAGGAGATTTCGCTCTCGGAGCGAAAGCAACTAAGGTGGAAAATCGCGATTCGCTCCGCACGAAGCCTTCAGGAACGCCCTATATGGCCATCGTCGTATATGACGAGAGTATTCTCCGTTCCCGCCGGGGAAGACTTACCTACATCGGAGCGAGTTTGACTTTCCTTCTAGGGTCTCTGATTCATGTTCAGACTTAAGTAGAAAGGGTCCAGCCGCCGGAAACCGAAAATTCAAAGGAAGGGCGACAGAAACGTGCTCCGCAGATCCAAACGACGGAATCTCTGCATAGAAATTCCTCACATACATATTCCGTTCGATGGTGAATGACGCTCCCGGGAAATCCTTCGAGCGGCTCATCATCCAGAGGCCCGCTGCAGAATCATGTTCCTGACGCCCTTACTTCGAGAACGACACCGAGATACTTGGAAATTATTCATCCGTGCGAATCTAGGAGCATGTCTCAAGACAGTTGCCGATGTAAGTTTCTCGCTCAGGGAATGAACTTGAGAGATCTCCGTCGGAGTCACACATGAGGATTTCTACCCTGAAGGTGCTGGAAGGCCAACCGATTCCAGGTCTGCTCCCAGGCCCACGATCTTGGATAGGTCTGAGCGTTCTTCTAGGGATATTTCCCGGAAATTCGCGGGACTTTTCGAGTGCCATAGACTCTTTCCGGAGAACGCGCTCCGAATGCCGCGAGATTCTGCGGATTCTATCCCGCATGCGATGGAAGTTCAAGCCAGATCCTGGTTATTCCTCAATTCGTAGAGCCACTCGGAGCGATGCAAATCTGAGACCGAGTGAGCGAAAATCGTTCCGGCGATCTTTCTCGCGAACCTGGTGAACCCACACTCGGAATCGGCTTCTCGGAGTACTCTGCGCGCTTCTGACGTGATTGACTCGTAACAGGTTCTCTAAATTCGTTCGGCTTGACAAGAATAGCAGCCGCAGCAGCTACCGCAGATTTACCCATATGGAACTCTTCAAGCCGCGAAGCAGAACATTAACGTTTAGTTTGCCTCGAGGAGGAGCCGCATTCAAAGCCGAACGGCATGTCTGCTACCGAGCATGTAAAAGCCACCAGAATGGAGGAGGAACGGAAACATTGAGCGAGATGGGTCTATGCATGCATCCACCTTGGTAGAGGGACGGATAGTGTTCAAAATAGTCTCCGAGCAAGGATGATTCATGCGGCGATTTATCGCTTCCGATAGAAGAGCTCTCGCTGATTGAGATCGACAATAAATCGCTAGCCTGACGAGTAGCGCCTAGAGGGGGATTGTCTTAGGATGAGATCCTTCTCGCGTGAGGTCTGAACCCAGATCCAATGTTTTCGACCTCATCCGCTGTGCATAGTCGGTCGAAGCGTCTCCAAATACTTTCCATTAAGGAAAAGCTGAGGTTTCCGTTATTCATATCGGCCATCCTGGCCTGGTATACCGCTCATCAGAGTATTCGTCGCTGTTGAGGTAAGCACCGGAGAGATCTGATGAAAAAAAAAGTGACAGATCAGGGGCACCGAGCCAGATTCTCGGTCAAAACTCTTCAGATAGATCCTCCTCCAGCCGGTCTCTGATATCAGATTTCAATCCGTGCCTCTACCAAAACCGCCGAGGGCGATGCGCCGATGACATCCGTGGTGATCTGTGCACCCATCACTGAGACAAACATCTGCTACTGGTGTGAAACTGCTCATCACTCAAGAGAGCCGAGATTTGCTTGAGGTTACGAGAGATATCTTCCGAATCGGTTCTCTCCACCGACTGACGACTCAACGAAATTTTCGAAAGCGGAAACCGGGCGACAACTATCACTAAGGAGGATATTCAATCATTTGTGATATTTCACTCGTTCCGAGGCATTCCTGATATAGATGAGTTGCTGAATGACAGATTCGGAAAATCGAATGATCAACGATAAGGACTTCCTCCCTATAAAGTCGATAATTTTGATCGAGAATCATGATTCCAACCCGCAGCCTATGTCACCAGATCTGTGTTTCTCTGGACTTTTTGATCGAATGAGGTAACGCTTGCATCTCGAGATTTCTTGGTGACAAGTAGGTGCGAGCAGTGGTGTGAGCCAGTCTCGAGCACTCTTCGCTCATATCAGGAGCGGAGATCTGGATGAGAAAGCGACAGAACAGGAATGCAATATGTTGAAACCTGAGGCGGTCAGCCAGCTAGACGAGAAGCGCTCGACTAAACAACCAGCCAGACATCGATAGATAGTGATCTTCGCGGGACGAATGGATGGATAGATAGATGAAGAGGAAAGCCGGTGACAAGCGAGCGACAATGTCAGCGGTGAGATTTTACTTCATACAGACGGCTCGAACTCAACAACGAGAATTTTCTTTCAACAACAGCTCCGACATCGCTGGGTCTTCGCTTCGGTTCACTAGTGGAGTCAAAGTTTCCTACTATTATCGATTCGAATTAATTCGAGATGAAATCACGAAGAATATCCGGTTTGATTCTCTGTTAGCACTTTGCCGACGATTCGAACTTCCTTACCCGAGAAGTCTAGGTACCTGAGAACGGAACCGGAAAAATATTTTCTCCTTGTTGGCCTCCGATATCGCCGCGGCTGTCCCGACGAGGACAAAATATCCTCAGTTGCACACTTGAGCGGTCGTCCCGAGTTGTGCTTAAGAGCGTTCCTCCTCGGGAGTGCTGGGATGCTCGGAGCGAAGGAAAGCGGGAAGAAGGAAACGGGGCTGTGCCGGGCACGGGATACTGAGGCTACGCGGAGAAAGAAGGGAGGGATGGAGTGAGCACCATCAAGCCACCCGTCGAGCTCGAGTCTAATGGCGCATAATTTGATTGTAACCCCTCGCGGAGAACGCTCTTGGGCGCAAGATGCACTGAGCTGAGCGCTGTCTTTCTCCTCTTCGTCGCTCATGTTCACTTGCTTCGCCATTTTCTCGACGACGGCGGAAACTCTTCAAACATCTTATGTGGACTCGTCTTTGGTATTTGAGCAGAAACGATTTTCGCTAAGTGCTCAGTGTTTCGAGTCCGACACTTGTTCGCGCGGACGAGGCGCATCTCGAAGTGCAGGGAACACTCTACATAATAAGATTTTTGATGGCCAGCGCTCTCCACCGTCTCCGACTTTACAACTTTATACCTGCATTGCGTAGCCTCGCACGCACTTCTCGCGTCGCGTCGTCCCAAGCAATAAGCTATAAGTCATTGGTCCGGCGGCCATGCCGATCCCGAACAACGCTGGCCGGCTTGCGGGTAATTGAGGTTTGTTTGCTCATATTCGTCATTGACTCGCCGCGCTAGGAACAAGGTTCTCCTCGGTTCCTTTCTCGGGAGTGACTCTCGATGTCTCGTAATCCCGATCTACTAAAATCCGATGCCATGTGTACCCCATGCTGTCCGAAGGCGTTATCTCGACGAACAGACAATGCAAGCAGATTGAGCGCAATCACTTGCAGTCACACCCTCGCAGTCGCTCCAGTCATGTGTGCGTTTGTTCTTTGTATGAGAGTGTTCTGATGTGTGCTCACGGAGCACTCGTGTGTTCATCGGGGGCGATCGATTGCTGGCCTTCCCCAGTGGGGGAAACTCGGCCAGAAAAGCGCTTTTCAAACTCTTCCTGCCACCCTGGGGCTTGATTGAGACTTCGTTGAGATCCTGGAAGAATCGTTCAGGAAAATTCGAATGATTTTATGTTAATTGTGGACAATTGTTTCCTCCTGGCTCCATATTTGCTCTTTCTCTGAACGGAGTTTCGTTGATCGCCGTCGAAGTAAGACCAACTGTGCATCCCTTACTCGCCCAATTTGGCACCAGGAGCAGGCTGGGCACTCTCCTCAAGCCAGCGAGCTACTGCGGATCCGTCGCCGCTCCCTCCGAGGGAGCAGGCCAGTCAGTCCGTCACTCACGCAGTCAGAGCGTAGAGAGGGGCGCAGAGGTGGATCGCTGTAACGATGTTACCCTAATTCAATAATAGCCCACCAGGCTGGATCTGAGATCTGTGAATCTATGTATGTATGCCCCTCTGAGTTATTCCATCGGCGCTGTTGGGGTCGCCCTATCGAGGGCTACGCCTTTGTCCATTCGCTCCCTCGCTCGCTCATCGTATAGCTGTATCGTTTGCCCCTAGACTGCGTCGACAATGACGGAATGGCGGCTACTCCCGGAATCTGGATTGTCTCAAACTCGCAAGCCTCGTATGCGCCCCTGCTGTTCCCTGTCGGCCGCATGCTCGCTAATTCGCTCCCTTGGCTTTTCTTTCTTGTTTCGAATCTGATGCGCCGTTTGGGGAGCGAGAACATCCGCCGCTTCCGCCTTGCTCTCGATGACTTCCTTATGATTCGACCGAATGGTGGAAACTGCGATCGCAAAAGTCGCTAGAGCGAGCGGGCCGTGATCAATTGGATGTGAGCTTGATGTTATTTGAATATGATCCTTGACGGAAGAAATCCGGATGTTGTTCTCAAGTAAAGTGTCCAGCGACCCCGCGTGCTGTAATCCCTTTCCCTCGAGACGAAATAGATGCAAATAAAACAAACATTGCTACTTCTGGAATCACAATTGCCTTACATCGGAATCTTCAGAATAGATCACACAGGACGTTTCTGCTTCCACGCGGTCGGCCACATCAAAGCTGAGATACAGAAACCAGACATTCTGATTCGAGTCACACGCGGAATATTTCAGTGAGCACAGAAAGATGGACAAAAATGAAGCAAACAAACAACTTTTCCAAGTCACACGAGGTTTGGGTCGGGGCTTGGCTCCTCTCGGATCCGGATTTTCTTCGGATTCTGATTTCGGATTTTTTCCGGATTCCGGATTCGGCAGAATACTCACAATCGGTCATTTTCTCTGAAATCCTTCTGAAACACACTCCACGAGGATAAAAGCCGTGGATAGGACTTGTTGTCGATCACCGGAACGTACCGCGCGCGATCCTATGAGACTTTTCCGTTACATGAGCGCTTTCCGAGGATCATTCCGAGTTTCGGGGCGAGTTTGTTCCAACGTCGAATTCTACGAAGGGAATCTCCCTACTTATTCTCAGTACATTGTCCGATTGATTCCCAAATTCTGAAGCTTCTTTCCATTCACCCATCCCTTCGTCGACTGAGAGGCTCCCGCCCGAAGAATCCCACGTTTAGGTAACGCATATCGCCAACTAGCCGTCATCAAGCGCGCAGACTCGATTCATGCTTGACCAGCCAGAAAGTGTGATAGCTCGCAACGCACTGAGATCAATACTTCATCGAGACTCTCGATCCCGATGGAATTAGGCGAAGTATGGGCTTTTGAATTGTTTACCCCATCCGAGTGACGCCTAGTCAGTGGGAGGATACTATTGGAGGTGTTTCGCGGTTGAGGATTTTCGAAATGAGCGATAAACTCGAGCTCGCATCAACTTGTTGGGGAAACTTTGAGAGGATTTGATTAGGGAAATCTAATTAGTGAATTGAAAAAGTGAGGGCGTTTCGGTATGCAATGTCGGGCCAGAATAGCGGAGCATCATTTCGAACAGAGGGTTATCGGAGTATAGCGCGTGAGAACAGCGCAGACTCGCAGCAGCTGGTGACCGAGACCATACTCGAAGGCGCACGAGAGATACCACGACCAGCTCCACCAGTCAACGCTCGCCAGCGTTCGGACTGCATGCTGATGGTGCCCGTGAGGTGAATCATTTGGGAAAAGATGCACCTCCAACTGGAGCACTGGCTTCCTCTTCACGAATTCGGGATACACATTGTGTACAATGCTTGTTCCGATACCTGAGAGCATCTCCATTCCATCGATAATCGCCATTTGATTGTTTCGTTGCCTCTTTCACTCCCGATGTTCGAAGACGAGATTCCAGGGCTGCTGGACGGTTCAACCACGACGTACGAGAAACTCACCTCCCGGAGTACGGGCTCAATTTTGAAATGAGATCATTCAAGGAAGCCCTCCGATTGACTCCTAACATCGACGAATGTCTGACGCAAGCCGGGCTACGTCGGACTCAAGATACCTAAATCCCATGATTGATTCACGGTTTTCTGCCTTCGAGTCTGCATCACGCATTTGAAGCACGATTTTATTCGGATTCTGGTTATTTTGTTCGAAGTCGACATTTGTTCGCAATGGATAATAATGAATCCTATACCTTCGTGAAGTACTGACTCTCCTTCCTTCATTCTCATCGAATAAACGAATAAAAACTTGGTATTCCTCACAATCAATATCGAAAATTCGTTCCTTAATATCATTCTCTACCTACGATACCCAATCAAGAATTGATTCGTTTCTCCCCCTATGCGTCAAGATTTCACACTCACGCATCGGGAAATTCCGCTCGCTCGTCACCGAACTTATAGCAAATTCATACAGACTTTCGCTCTTCATTCATGAATTCTCAAATCCATATGCCGACGGGAGCATACCTTGGCTAACGCGGAGACAAGATCCCCGCTAGTTGGCGCGAGAATACACCTCAGAAAAGCTCGTGGAAACGGAATTAGAAGCCAGCAATTTTTTTCTGAATATAGTCAGTCTTGAGTCTCTTCGCGAAATGACATCTTCAGCCGGCACGCCTTCCGGAAGAAAGTCACGCGTAGACTTGCGATTTGAACCTATTTTCTGTTATCGACTTTTTTCTGAACAAGCTAAGACAAGTCATTTTTTTCGTATCGTACATTCGACTGTGACGACTTCTGAACTTATCGCTTCTTGTTCCTTTCCCCTCGAAGGATTCGGCGCTACTGCGAATGTCGTCTCATTCTCGTCTCGTCTCGAACGATAATTCAGTCATTCTCTCTAGAATACGTATGACGCGCCGATCGCGATTGAGCAATACAGCTTCACCTGCTTCGTTTTGTTGGGAGATTCGCGTTCAGAGTTCCAGAATAGCTCCTCTCGCCAGCATGGTAATAGGATTAGCTGTCACAAATACCGCTTCACAGTGATTGATCAATTCTGAACGTCTTATATTATTCTAGCGTATTCAATGTGCTTCAATAATAATTATAGTTACGAGGATGATGAAAATTGATGATTCGGAGGAGAATCGATCGTAATTCGTAATAGTCGTCAGAATACGCTAATAACTCCCTTGACAGAAAGAGAAATGAAAGCGCCATCATCCCGATAATAAATATCTCTGGATAAATGAATTCTAGTCTTCGAAGATTCCACAGCGGTGTGCAGAACATCACAGTTGAATGTTTTCAGTCGCCACAATCCAATTCGAATACACATCATTACATCGAACGAGTTCCCCTATACTTTTTGGGTAAAAATGTTTATCTAATGACAGCAACTGTGTGTTTTGTGTGTTTGTTCATGAATTCATAATGGGGAGGAATAGAGAGACGGTCCCGTAGAGAAAAAAATACCTCTGACACACGTTCTCTCGGTGGGTTTGAAGCGTCTCCTCGGCGAGCTGAGGCTGGCCACGCCCTTTCAGGAGCTTCCTCCCTCCGGTCTCCGTCGAGAAGTCGTTCGATAGCCACATTTCGGATATCCCTCTGCGTATTTTGTTCCCTTGTCGTGGTCGGAGACTTCAATGAGCTTCAATGTGAGGAGGTCCTTTCACAGTTCTTCCAAAGATCGTGGATTCGTGAGGAGTTCCCGCGTGAGCCGCCACGTTTGCTTGGCGGCGCTCTCGAGAGCGGACGCGGATTTCCCCTTGAACAGATCCAAGTGCGGCAGAAAATAGTGAGGACACCGTCGACATTGAAGACACGAGATGAGCTGCAGGAATATACCGTTGATTCGGTCCCCTAAACAGGTTTCCTCCCAATCCTGATCTCTAGGATGCTTCTCGCACTCGTAAAGCAGCAGGGTTTTGAGGTGGTAGGACGTCACAGGGTTGCCGGGTAGGTCGAGATGTCTATCCCTAAGCGTTTTGAGCAGGCTTAGACATCTCCGTCGGCAGCCACCCGAATTCAGAAGGCGGTTCTCGGCGTCGAGAAACGACAAAACCCAAGCGTCGCCCTCCATCGATGACTGTTTGCCTTGTAGCGTCACGCACTCTTTCGACAGCAGGTCGAAACCCTCGGCTTTGACTTCGGTCACGATTGCCGGTGAAGGCCACGGAATCTGCGGCAACGGCCAATGAGTCGCGGATCTTGGCCACAGACCTGCGCATCTGAAAGCCGGTGTAATCTGGACGACATAACGCTCCCTGATCCTCAACTTGACTTCAGTAGTGTCCGAGATCATTTTGACGCAGTCTCGATACGCCGACTTGTCACACGCCTGTGCGACAAGTGTTTGGAAGCGAGATCGAATCTTTCGCGCTGATAGGTAACCGGACGCGGTGATGAACTCTACCCACAGCGACATAGATCTTTTTCTACCGTCGGACAATTTGAGGACGGCGCACCCAGGAAGCGAACCGTCGTCCACGAAGTTGAATACCCCCATCTGATTTAAGTAGAGGATCACTTCAAACTCCGTGGGTGAGATGACATCAATGCCTTCATAGCGGCCGTGGCCCGTCTCGGAGAGCGAACTGACGAATCGAGGCTCCTGGACCTCGACTTCCTTCAGGACGTCCTGTACAATGCGGCAGACTTCGCGAAGGGTTTTGGCGATGCCGATCTTTCTCGCCTGGACCCTGTCTCCGTAGAATTTGTTCAGCTGATACAGCAGACGCGATTGCGCCCCTGTCATGTCTTGTGGCACTAACATTTGCAAACTTTTCAACGCGAAACTAACACACCAACAACAATTCCACTCTCCTCGCCGGGAGACCCGTTAGTCCCTCACGTGATGGTCGAGTTATCCCGTCGATCGGAGCATCCCTCCTGAGATTCTCCCGAAGTATCGCACTCGCACGCGGATCGGCGCCACTCCTTTTCCCGGAGCTCGCGCCGGACAGCACTCGGTGATCCTTTCCTCGGTGAGAGTGGTCACCATTCACGGTTCAGCGGAACTATGCAGCACCGTTTTCTTCCACAGCGAGGAAGGGGTTTTTTCCTCCTTTTTTTTCCACGCTCGATCCCGCTATGGGGTTTCGCAATCGGGATCCTTCCTTGCTTCCTCGAGGCGGGAGGCCCTTTCAGATATCGATCCCCCGAAAACTCGTCCACCATTTACGTGTTTCCGCCATTTTGTTGGTCGAGCGCGCAGAGAGAATCCCCCATGATGCTTATCCGTGCACTTGTCCTAAACACCATTGGAATCGCGATTTGGTCGCTTCGCTTTCGAGCTTCCTCCTCGAGCATGGAATCAGTAGATCCGAAGGCCCCATGGACCGGCTTGGTGACCACATATTCTCCTGTGAACCATGGAATTATTTCTGGGCTCGCGGTCGTACGGGATGTTTTCAGTCCACAAGGGGAATCACTGCACTCGCAATCGGGAACGGTATTCGCCGCAGACGGATCGCGGTGGCTCCTGCACTCGCCTCTCTGGGCGGACGATCCAATCCGATCACTTCCGGAGAAGATCTCCTCGAGCGCCTCGAATTTCCAGAACAGCTCGCACACAACGAGCCCCGTACAAAGCCTCTTGCAGGGACCTCCCTGGTCTCCGGAATCCTCAGGTTCCGCTCACCGGAATCCGACGCGGCACTTATTCCTTGTCGGCAGCCGCTAGACCGAGTCAAGCTATTGCACAGTGCTTGAAGTCAGCTCTTGACCGATCACCAGTCGCAACTGAGGATCCGCTTTTCAACGAAGTGCTTAGTCGCCATCGCGGATAATACGATGACGGCAGCGGAGGAAGCATCCACGGCACAGCGAATCCTCACTCACTCAGCACCGTCAGCAGCTGCACTGGCAGCGGCAGAAAGAGGTTTCCGTGACGGGCCAGTGCTGGTCCTAGTCGTCGTCGTCGTTGATTGTCTTGAACATGTCGCTATTGAGCAAAGAGCTCGCTCGCTCGCTTCCAAGCTCCACCTCGCAGCCACGCCTTGGCGCCGCCTCGGAAGCAAGATGGCGCCCAATAAAAGACCATTCGCGCAGATGAAATGCGTATAGCCGCCACCGGCCGACCGATGTCGGCAGGCTTTGCTTTGGCTGCTGAAATATGCTTATTGCTTCATCGAGATTGTCTTCCTTCCCGTCGAGCGAGCCGACAGACGGAGCAAACACATATTTTAGGATGCATCAGATAAGCGAGCCCCATGCCTGTGCAGAAGGACCAGCAGAAAAAATAGGATCATCTGCGAATTTCCTTGCGAGTACTTCGACTAACGCTGTCGGGAATCCTCGATCGTTTGCTCATCCCATCGTAATTTGATCCAATCGTAATCGAGTTCCGCGAGCCGATTATTTGGAATCGCCGCAATTTCTTCTATCAATTTTGGCTCCTCTGGGTTCCCTTTCTACTTCTCGAGGGGCCCCGAGGGTCCGAGACCAGCGGTATGCCCAAGAAAGGTAAAGTGGAGCCAGGGCCGTCCTGACCATTGCGCAGTCCGTCGATTAAATCGTAACTGAGAGCGTGATTTTCCCCTTAGGAGAATGGATTTCCTTCGGGAAAGCGCCACGGGACACCGGCGAAATTCATTGGGAAATTCCGCGCGATCCTCCTACGACTCTAATGATACGTCAATCAGAGGAAAGTTGTAAATCAGGGAAGGATCGGGAAACGAGGACACCAATGAACGAAACTCCGCCTATTGCTGAGCTATTCGATTTTGTTCTGACTTCCCTCATCTTTCTGCTTTTGAACATCTTCCGAGAGCTCGAAACCGATAATTCCCAACACCATTGCTCAGGGGCAATGGGTCCGCCCCACAAGGGAACGGCGAATTGTTTCTTGTTGTATGTAGCGGCGGAAGCATCCGAACTCCATCCAGACCAAACCTAATACCTACATGAGATGTATTGGCGGTGAACTGGGTGAATAGATGGCGATGTCAAAATTCCCACAAAGAGAAAGAGAGGACGGGTCTCTTCCAGCCAGACAACGATTCGTGTTTTTCCATAGCGATCCGTCTGTCTTCCGCTCTCTACTCCTCGATTTTTTCTCTCCCTCTCTTTTGCACAGACTAAGCTATCTGCCTATCTATCTCGACGAACGACAGCTACTGCAGCTGCTAACAGCACCTCGACTCGGCACGGCCATGCGGCTTACGCACTCTTCTTCTGAGAGAACTCCCGCCGCCGCTGCTGTGCTGTCTGCCTGTGGGCTGACGCCGTAGTGAATGCTGTTCAGCGGGCTGGTTGGGTGGCTTTCGGGTTGGCTTTTGGGATGGCTGACGCTCTCCCTATGCCCGGCTCTCTTTGTCGCTCGCGCCTACTCGCTCAACAGGACTCATCGACTGGACCGGCTCGCGAGCCGGTATGGAAATTCACTTTGAGGAATACGAGGAATTCCATTGAGTGTGAGGCTGTCACAGAAGGGGAGTAAAATCTTCGCCGTCAAGGAGCGATTCCTGGAAGCGAACTCTCCTATCACTTAATCGAGGGAGCAAAGAGTTTCTCGGGACCTACCGATCTCGCAACGATAGAAACTTCCCGTCGTTCGAGGACATTCATTCCTGTAAAATGACTCTGCGCCCCCGTTCACCTACCTCGTCTTGGGTTCAGCATCCGCCGTGGACGACCCAGAGACGAGTGGCGCTCCTTATTGTGGAAGACAGGATCTGAGCATTTCATGAAGTTTGACTTCGTGTCGCTTGCTTCGGGTTGGGCGGGACTGAAAACGGGTTAGAGGCGACTGGTTAGGGGGCGATGAACGTGTATGGCGTCAAGAGGGCAAGAAGGATCGCTGGCTCCTAGACGATCCGCCTCACGTAATGCCGGGGGAGTCATTGCGGTTTGAGAATGAGCTCGTCGTTCCCACCTCCATCGTCCGACAATAGATTGAACAGTGTTTTCAGGAATCCCGAGAGCGAGTCTCGTAAACGAGCGTTCTTTGAGCTGGAAGAACGACGCTGCGCTCCACGAAAGCTATGATATTATTTCCACCAGATTCTCGGGGCCACATTCAGGAAGAGCGAGTCGCACTCCGAGGGAGATACTTTCACTACTCATTCGGTTTATCATATGATCGCCTTCATTTGTGGAGCGGTCGGTTCAGCGAGGGCGGTCCGACTCAAAAATCAGGAAGCGCTTCCGTATACTTACTCGACCATCCGGAGCAGCGAGGCCATATAGCCGGAGAGAGCTCGCGAAATAAGTCCGGGGCTTTCAGTGAAGTCGCTGGGTATGATGTTTTCGCCATCAGGCCTTCTGCTGAGATACAGTGTTTGATAAGGCTGAGGAACTGATGATTCTAGTGCTAGTAGTGGATCCTTCCGTTTTTTGATTATTACTCTCGATGCGAACGATGGCGCTGTCCAAAAATGTACGTGCCATCAAACACCACGATTAGCTTCAAATTGTGTGGTCGCCCTCAGCGAGAGGCTTTCAAGCTGACCCGCTCCGTGAGAGACAGTCAGACGAGCCGTGTAGAGCTCAGACTCTCGTGGTCACGCAGTCGCGACAGCACGTAATCATCTGTCAGTCGGGTATGTGCGTCCAGACTGGGCGGGGGCGAGGAAGGGGGTAGGGAACGCGTTTTGATGAAAGCGACTGGCCTGAATTCTCCCCGAACTCGGAGGTCGGGCGCACGTCCTGGAGGGAGAGGAAAAACACTAGGGAAGAAACAGAGATGGATTTGTTGTCAACTCGCTTTTCGACCGGAACCCATGGATGAACGGCTTTATTCCAACGGACCTTGTTAGCGAGCGGTCTAATCGGCAATCTCGGCGGCTTCAGTGGTCGATTCTCAATCATTGAGCATCGCAACAGTGCTGATGGGAAGAGCAACGAATGGAATGATGACACTCGAATAACTCACGAACTCATTGAATGGCGGTGTTCCCCAAAACGCATACGGCCCAGTTCCCATCGGCAGAAGTCCCAGCCCGTTAAAAGCAGTAGGAAGCACAATTGCCGAGAAAGGGGAAACCCACGCCGGGAGGGCATTGCCGGACGGCAGAGCCCATATTCTACATGAGGAGATGGGCTGCGTGATAGATGTGTTGTATGCGTGCCCTCGGCCATAATATGTATTCGACGAGTCATCAGCGCCTGCCGTACTACCGTGTGTTGTGTAGCTGCTGCTGCTTGTGTCGGACTACCGCTCGTTCAGCTAGCCGGCTCTGCGGGTGTCGAGCGAAGCCCTCGCTAAACCACCACTCAACGTTAAACGATACACTGCCTAGCGGAGGCCTTAAGTGCATCGATTAGTAGGACCTGAACTAAAAATGTAATATTCCATCCTCTCCTCCACTGGCTGTCTCTCTGTGCTATCCTCCTTATCCGAGCCGTATGGGGCTCGAAACTTAGCTGTTCATCGACACCCCGAGCAAGTGCCTTCCTGCAGTTGATGCTCGTCATGACGTCATGAGATGTACTCCATCTTTCAATGGAGAGGACATTGTCCGGCAAGGAAATGATAATCAACGGTAATACGGGTGATCATCGATCCGAGGGGATGATTTCGAGGGCATCTCCCGAGTCCCGAGGGATGATCCGTTCCCATTCCGATTCTCGGACCTCAAATGTCTTCTGGTTCCCCTCGTCTGAGGCTCTTCATTCGTCTGCGATTCCTGAATGAGTTCGCGGGCCCTCAGTTGTAAGACTTCTTCTGATGATTCGCCGATTTCTCTGAGCGAGCCCGGCTGACTTAATGTTTGAAATTGAAACTATTTCGCCCGTGTTTGCCGAAGACACTCCCAGCGGCGACCTGAGCATCCGTTTCTTCTCTTACTGGTCGTTTTCGTCTTGTTTTCCTTCGGTGGATCTTCCTCGCAGCGGGAGCCTGAGCTAAACAGCGATACCGATCCATTAGACGTTTGAGGAGCTCGCGCGATCTGCAACGTACAAACGAATTCATGGAAGCAAATAAACAAACAAGCAAGCGAAAAAACAAACGTGTTGACAAGCGGAATACACTGTCCTGAATGCGGACAGACTTTCCGCAAGTAATTCGTTCTTCGTGGTAGAGAGTTGAGTCGCTTGAATCCAATCACAAATAATTTGTCATTTCAGACCTCAGAATGGCTTCCCTGGAGGACGTATGTTCACCGAGGGGAAAAAATACACGCTCAGCATCATAAGTCGATCCCACTATTTTATGGCGACCATCGACTCATGCCCTTGAACCGTGCCTCGAGGTCATTACTTATCTCGAAACAGTGAAAAGCTATCCGGGCTGGAATCAAATGGCCGGTGTCTGAAGTAAGTGAGTGACTGAGTCAGCCTGCCGCCAGCCACCCAGTCAGTGAGGTTTTGTCCCTCGCTCTGTTGCCGGCCGTTTCTCTTGCTGACTGACTGAGAGTGGCCAACGGTGTGTGACTTTCAACCCTCGTTACGGGTAGAAGCTTCAGCCAGCATGAAACCCAACGAGAGCTCTCCGCTTCCGTCGTTCGCTTGCTCGCTTCTTCTCCTCGCCTGGCACAGCCTAGTTTCTCCTTACCAGCCCGCTGCCCCTTCAAACTGTCTTTCCACGGTCCAACTGACGCTAGGAGGGAAGCTTCTCTAAGCCTGCTTTATTACGGGATTCAAGTTGCAATGTTGTGGAAGAATCCCATTCTATTACTCCAGAGCATATGGATCGAGGATGAAACGCCAGTTCCCGTGGAAGAGAGTTCTGTAGCCTGCAAGCGAAATCACGAGAATTTTGCGAATTCTGCAATCCGTCCCGATTCGGGACCACGTGCTTCATGAAATCTCAAAGCCTCCCTGCGGCTTCCTTGACGTATGCGACACTTATATCTCCGATCATGGATTAGATGAACGAGGAACCTGAAGAAAACAGCTGTTTCCCCTCATCCACGGTCGATCCACTGTGGTGCCGAGCCGTAGGAGCCTTGACCAGATGAGATTGTTGGTACCTTTGCTCATCTCTCCGATGCTCGAAGAGACCGAGAAATTGAAGGAAAACCAAGGCACGACATCTCTGCAGGCGTCTCATCTGCGGCACCAGAGCATCGCAGAAGCTTAATGAAGAAATATTTTAATCAAGAGACAACAAATCATTAATCATCCACGGGTATTGTTGCTTCTGTTGTCCGATGACAACCATATTTTCTCCGTCGTTAGGACTTGGATCGTACTTAAGTCTACGGGGATTGCCATTGGCTGGCCTTGATGACTCTGATCGCGGAAGCTGACCGGTCAGTTTTAAATTTCTTACTAAGCGACGGGGGTCACTCGAATATCTCGTTAAGAGCCGTAACTTCCCTCCGACACTCGCAGACGATGGTTGTTCGCTTCAACACGTGCGGGTCTGAACCGCAATAAACCTGTACCCGCAGAGACATCGTGATAGGGACAGGCTCCAAGCAGACAGATGACCAATCGTTGGGCAATCGGAATCTTCGAGAGAATCGTTAAGCTATCGTTTCAACCGAGCTCGATGTTGCTTCATCTCCTTTCCACTACCATTCGATGAATAATTTCCTCAAGTTTTCTCGTTTTTGAATGATGCGGAGACTGTTCTATTCATCGGGGGCATTAAGGGCACAATTCGGTTCAGCATTTATAACAGTTTTTCGAAGAACCTGGGACCGTTTGTGGATCCTACACTGTACGCCAATGCGTAAAGTCGCTGAGAAAATTCCGTACAATGCGACAAGCTCGTAGAATGTTCTGGGAAGCTTGCCGGCGCGTCCGGGTACTGTTGTAAATTGTCACTTTGGACATTGTTGAGATGGACGAGATGTACATCTCAGTTCGTCCCGATTCGGGTCGCTTCTTCGAACACGAATTCCTGGCATGTTCGAGATTCAATCGTACATCCGCTGTACATTTACGGGGATAAATATTTACGAAGAGCCCCAGGAAGGATGGAGAAGAGATCTCGGACTTCATCTGGTTTCCATGCTGTCTCGCGGATTACGTCTGAGTTCGGGTTTCAACGTCTACCTAGGCTTCGGGACGCGTCATTCGATGCATCGAGATTTATTTCAAGCTGGAATGATAGTTACATCCCCCTGGAATGAAAATTTCTGAGAAGACACGCGGTCTAGGTCCAGAGAAACAAAATGTTCAACTGAAGAACAAGAGGAATTACGAAAGTTCAGAGAAATGGACGTGAGCTCGTACGTGCGCCGGAATAAGGAAAGCTAAGCACGAAGCCTTTGAGATCGAGGTACAGCGGTGCGCAAGTGAACGATTCAGCCAGCCACAGAAAAGAGGAGGAGCGCTCGCGAGCGAAAAACTCACCGACTCTTGGCGTTGAAAGCTTCTGATGGATGAGATTTGGTCGAAGTTCCGTGCGCGCGGTCGCACCGAGTCCGCTCACAATGAACAAATGAGAACGGCAAACTTCACGAAAACCGCGTAGAGAAGCACTTCGCTTTTTAATTAGCGATCTCGTTCATTTTTTTTCTTCTCAAGTCTCATCAACTTGGGTGGTTTGGTCGCTGCCTCGTCTTCTTCCTCTCCGGCCACGTAAATAAATTGCCTCTACTGTTGTTAATCGTTTCGGCGCGCTCGTGTTCTACAATAGATGCAACACTCGACGACGACGACGTAGATGACCACGGGAAGAACAAGAACACCATCGTTGTGAGCGGCAGCAATAAAAAAAAAGCAATGAAGCGGTAAAGAAGAGAGTCGATTCGATCCTGGACCGCAAAGATGCTAGCGGAGGACTGTCAGTTTACCTGCTCAAATCGTATGGGTTATGGTTCCGATTCCGTAGCCAGGCGGTCCCTGTGCTCCCGGGTCATGTGGGCAGGATCCGTCGCCCGGTTAAACGTATACACGAAACCAATCTTCCACTGAGATCTTCTCAAGGAAGCCGTGGCATCACCGATTGTGGCATCACCTCTTCCAAGCGGCTCGGAAGGCTGCATAATGCTGAATTATGTCTGTACCGTTCGATTGTGGACGAACGTTTGATTTCTCGATCTCATCGATTACAGACAGGATAGCGCGACGCAAAGAAATACCATCTCTCATGGATTGGTGGTGTAATCAATTTTTCTCCGCCAATAAACATTGACAATCGCTCGAGCTGGCTCCGAGCCAGCTCGAGAGACAGCTCTTCCGCTTGGCGTCCCGATTGTAGAAAATTAATTCTTTCTCCCTTTATGAGGTATCATATCATATCTGCAGAGCGACAGTTCCCTGTGAAAGGAATTTCATAAGAAATAGCCGTAATATTCGCCGGCGACCCACACGGAGCTTACCGACGATAATTTCGAATGAGTTCGACTTTCAGCTGCAGGGAATTCTCTCGCTCGGATGCGAGTCTTGGAAACCGGCAATCTCAGTTTCCGTAAGTTTCGAGCAGCACCCGAGAAGTTTCGCTCTCCACAAGAGAGCGCGGTTCCACCCATGCGGGGAGAGCACTTTTGTTCAGTGATTCGATTTAAGAATGCATTAGAGCACCATCCACCGACGAACAATGGGTGAGTCAACTGTTATTATTGCGGGAGCTAGGCCTCCAGACCCGATGAGATCACTCAAATATTACATATGATGTACCCATTCATTGGTGTTTCCGATTTTGACGGAATTTTCAAGAGCAAAGTCATTGATACATAAGTATAGCGCTTCGCATGTGAGAAAACTGTTCGGAGCTGAATTTTGATGGAAAATGCTCGTGAAGAGACGAGGTGTAAGATGATTTTGGGAGATTTCCCTATTTCTCTCGAGTTATTCACTCATCTTCCTTATCTCCATATCATTGCATTGAATGATCCGGAGCTCTGAAATTCAAAGATGCATGTGACCGATGTTCTTACGCTCTACAGATGTTCGGACGTTGTTTCGGGACGGAGAGAGGGAACGAGAAAAAGGAAGGACCAAATCATCTACCATCTCGGTTTCTGGTCGTTCGCACGGCAGGAAGGCTCGGTGGTCGTGACGTTCAAATTACGGCGAGGACATCAGTCTTTATCGAGTTCCTGACGCACCCTCGGGGGTCTCTCATGGAACGGAGCACGCCGAGACAGAGCTCACCCGACACTTTTCGCTTTGCAACCCTTGCCCCGCTCCGTATATCATTTCCGTAACGGGTCTGACCTCGGCCAGGTCACGGGGAACGGCGAAATAAGGAGCGACCAGTTTTTATCACCCGAATGCTCACCGAACTTGTGATACTGCTCGCAGAATCACGAGCTGGCGAAATGAGGTTGCCTCGACTCGCGAACAATGTCATTACAGTGTCAGTGATCAGGTCGAGAAGAAAACACCTCGTTGAATCTGTTATAGGTAGGTTGGTCCATGTTCTTATTGGAGCCGTAAGAGGGAACTTCGGATTCGCAGCCCTATGAAATACTGGCCCGATGGCTGTCAACAGTTGGACCTCAAGAGCGCAGCGATCAAGCAGCTGGATCCGTGCAGGAAGCGTCTAGGATTATCCAGATTCGGAACAAGTAGAGAAGCAACATGTTTTTGAGCTTCCTCAACTCCGATAGCTGGTGCGGCTTTAGATCGACGCTCATGATGACGTCGATCACCGTGGCCGTCGAACCTCAGAAGCCATGCAACCGTGTGTCTCGGTACTTTAGCGCAGTTCTTCGACCTTTGTTTCACTTCCGCGCTCCGTGGACAGGGCGCTGAAAATGATGATCATAGCTTGACGAAATCTTCTTTGTTTTTCTCTGAGAAAACTTCAATCATTCCTACGGTTCCTCGAGGACCGGAAGTGAAAATGACCTCCCCCGGAGGAAATATCCACGAGAATACCTCGAATAGCAGTCGGTGGAAAATACCGATGCCGAAGGGTATCGTACTTCTTTTTCTGATTTGTATGTCAGGTCTACGAGCTTATTCGTAACGAGCTGAGCGTTGCGCTTGTGAGCTCGACGCATTGTTCCGCGGACGTTTTAGAGAGCGCTGCCTATGCGCGAGGCTATATTCTCGTACCAAAGCTGATAGGGGGTTCCCCGAGATGCTTCCGACGAAATAAGCAGGTCCGAGCCCCGATTGATCGGGAAACTGCAGAAACATTATCTTGGTAATACCTGGGACCTCGAGTTTCGCTGGCGGGATAAGCTCACAATATTGAGACGGGTCCGGAACCGTTATCGGATGAAGGAACATACCTTTTACGAAAAAGCATCCAAACAAGTGCCCCGGGACGGTTTCTGGACCGAACTCCCACAACAAACTCAAAAAGGCGGCGAGTGTAAGGAAGAAAGCGTCAATGCTCTTCCGTTACGGATAAACCAGTCGAGGAATGGATGGATGTATCTAGAGAAACAGGTAGGGGGTCTGGCCGTTCGGAGCAAAACCAAGCAATACTGAGCAATCCTAAGCCCAGCTAAAGAATGATCACCCTGTGATCTTCTTTCTTTTTCTGCTTTTTCTTCATGTTGCTCTGCGTCTCCAACGAACAGCCGCAGCACCGAAAAGGACAAGCTCAGAGTTTGGCGCCGGATCCCCACCGAGGCCGTCTGGCTAGTTGACACTACCGTCGCTTACCTTCGATTTCGCTGCCTCTTCGCACAGATCGGATTCGCCCGCGTACGTTTGCCCGGGATCAGACCGCGCGAGCGAGCTATTCATCGTATGGGACTAGCATTGGAACACGTCCCCCATTCAGGACCCTTCATCAAGGCGTTGGAGTGGTGAAAAATCATAGAGAATCGAAATATTTACTCAGTTTTGAATTTCCCATGGATCAGTATGTCCCGTGATGGACTGGCCTCGAGTCAAGCTGCATGCATTCGAAGGTGCACATGTGTCTTCGGAAACCAGTTGCTCCTCGAGAGGCAACAGAGAGGCCGGAGCGCGGTGGTCTCGGACGGGGAAGCTGAGGGCGAGTCAGACAGCCAGTCGACCAACCAACAAGCTCGGCAGCCTGGCTGTGTTGGAGTAATATCTTGATGAGCTCCTCGAACCCAAGGGGAATATAAGCCCGTCTCGCTCCGCAGCATACCCCACCACCATCACCAGTAGCCCCGGAGCTTCATTGAGCAGGCACGGGACGCCGACCCTACCTGGTTCACTCGCCAGCACTCACTCACGGAGGACTGGATGCCTCGCTGACTGCCAACCTTAAAGCAGGACCGATTCGCTAGGCTTACCTCGACCGAGCGCAAGACCCGGCAACCAAGGAGAGAATAAGAGCAAATCTGCTCTTGCTTCCTCGGTCGGTGATGGTGATGATGATGATGAGGTAACTCCACCGAATCGCATCGAAAGCAAATCGTCGTTCTTAGCAGTCGCGCACGCGGCTGGTGCGAGCCAGTCATAGGGCGTTGGAGTTTTCCACGTCAAGGCTGATGGTGCGTGTCACTGCTCTGGGAAATGAATCGATATGATGTTCTCTACATTAGCGCGAATATGAGCGGATCTATTTGTCGCGGAGAGGGCGGGTCAACACTAATAGGAGGGAACTCTAGAAATAGGTCTGGGTTGACGCTGTCGACCTTCTCGTTGATCTTGGGGGTTTATCCTTCGAAGGACTCTCGAGTCATTTTTACATTTTCATCATTTTCACATTTTTATCAATATGTTTCAATTTTTCTTCCTTGGATATGTAGCTGGTCGATGGCCTGAAAACCTGAACGGGTCCAAGCGGAGAACTCCGATCGATTTTAACGGAGCGTCCGGGCAATCGGGTCCTCGTGATGGATGCTTTCTCGTAAAATTCAGCGTCAGATCCAAACTGAAAGACGACTTGTGGTCAAATAGGAAATTGTTCTGACAAACGTCCGAAACGGCGGAACCGGGCGCTAAATACTCGCCTGAGATCCGCCGATATTTCTTATTTTTTCCACATCGATCCGGGTATCCTGACCTCTGAATTGAACGATGACAGCTCGGTACACAGTCAGTCAGTTGAGCTAGAGCAAATACACTGAAGAGGGGACTCACGAAATGTTTCTGTGGCTGCGACCTAATCACTTTGCTCTAATCTCATCGACGATCCGTGAGTGTAATTGATTTTGTTGTACTGGGTGCCTCAGAGCATCATCTACGGTGGTCTCCCCTTCTCTGTGTATGTAGCTGGTTGGTGTAATCTCATTCTCTTTTTTAAGTTGGTATTTCTTGCTTCTCGTTAATGTTTGCTGATGTTTGCCAATCTGTTTTCGCGGCTGCCGCTGCTGTACGTCCGCAAACTCATTCGCTAGCGAGTTCGCGAGCAATAACGAGCGGAGCGGAAGCCGCGGATGCGGACAGAGATCAATATGGGAGTCCGCATTCGAATTTTATCCATAAGTAATCGATCAGCTCAGTCTATAGGTAAGATCGTACATCGACTCGGATTCTGAGGCTATGAATAAACAGCGCCAGACCAGAGTTCGAGGTTTCATGGAAGCTGTTGTGTTATCGTTTAATACGACTGAAGCCGTCTTCGCTCTGTCAGCTCTGCCTAACCCTAAAATCGGGAAGACGTCATTTTGATAAAAATACTATCACGTCTACCTACCATCGATGCCAGAAAACCGCCTGGTGAATGGAACTGATTTTGACGCTCGACGGCCGAGAATGCGTGACCCTTATCTGAGTAGGCGTTGTCGCACGGAGACAACCCCAAAGGGCTGGGTCAGAAAGCGTGGAGCGTCATCGCTTCTCGGCCGCTCGAGAATTGTTGGTATCATTTCTGGCGCTACCTTTCCCTTACCTTCAGCACTCGTTCTTCGACGGCTATATTATCGAACTAAAGATCTCCGTCGCCACTCGGAGAACTTCAGGCATTCCCTGGCAGCCGGAACATGAGGAGAATGTCTCAAACGAGTGCTTATTCCCGGTCCACGAACATGCGTGGCCTGCTCGATTGCGGGGGGTAACGCGAAGGGCTATCTTACTCTCCCGCTATCCGTCCCGGACTCTAAAAGTGCGTCGGGTTCAGGCTTGAGCCCCATAGCTCTACGATACCCTGGGGACCAAGACATCGAATCGAAATACTGTAGTCGAGGACTTCTTGTGAAAAGGCTCGCCGTTCGCTTATTCCGATTTATTTTCACCGTCTTGCTGACCTCAGCTGGCGATGAGTCTGGGCTCCAGGAACATGCCGACACAGGTTTCCAGTGATCGAACGATCCAAGCATTATTGCGCTTTCCCTTCCGACAGACGCCTCGAATCACGAGGAGCTCTAGGATACATCGAGTGTATCTTTGAAACCCTAGACTGGACGATTCGGCGGTAATGGGAACGGGAGTAAAATTGCGCTGATCTTCAAGATAGTCATCGAAGATTCGAGGATCGTGTATTCAGTCATTACATCCTTCTCAGTCGAGTTGTTTTACTGACACCTCTCTGCTCGTGAGCCTGAGGAGCTGGAAGCTTGGCCTGGGCAGAATGGGAGTTGAGGGTCGATTGATCACGGTTTTTCCGAACGCATCCCATCAGACGAAAATCCTATCCTGCGAGGTGATTCTACCGGTCTCCATACTAGCAGCCCACGTTTTAACCATCACTCATGGGATTGGCGGATCCCTGACCGCGTGGTCGATGATGAATCGTGAGAAATTCGGAGAATATCGCAGGTGGCGCTGTTGGTAGTTTTACAGCAGCGAAGCGCCAAGAAACAAAAGAATCATATCTCACATCAAGGCCGGGTATTCCTGCGCACATCGTGTCCCCCTGAATGCATGGGACGGCAATGGCGAATAACGCTGGTCTACGTCTTCGGGGATCGTTGCAGATTTAAGGCATGACACCTGAAGCAATACATTTCCGTATGGTACAATTTTTATGACCAACTCCGCAGTTTAGCGCTGAATCGGTATGGTATTCAATATCATAACCATTCTCAAGGTTGGTAGCGCCGCTAGACAGGGTGTATAACTCTCGTCGACTACGGAATCGCCTCATATCGTCGCGACCTGGCGGAGGACCATGCTCAGTCGACAGTATACGAATCTCATGTTTAGACGTTCTTTCCTGCAGTGATTGTCGGATACGCACACAAATGCATGTGGCAGGCAGTTGCAAAGAGAGACAATCGGACGACGAGCCTGGAATGTCCGCTTAGAGTTTTGACATGCGATTGGTGTCGCTCGGTAGAGTGGTGCTGATTGCGACAGAGATCCGAGCTCTAATCATGTGCTACGTGGGTTAAGCTATCCTTGAGGCTTGTTCACGGAGAGTCACGGTCGGTCGAGTCCGCGTTCTCTACAATTCTCTTTACGGGGATTCCGTAGCCATTCCTCCCGGGGATTCGGTTCGGCAGTGCGGCACGCATTATGCCGGCTCATTCGAGGTCCCGGGCCATCCGATGTCTTTCGGAATCCGCATCAGAGTTGGCTACAAGTAGAACTCAGAGTAGCTCTCCCGCTGACTCTCACGGGACGACATTTGCGAGAATGCGGACGTCTCGACGCTCCAGGAGTCGCACGATCAGTTGTCTCGATCACCTCGAATTCGGATTCAATTTCTGGGCCCGCATCCGGGGAATGCGTTTTTCTCCTGTATGCATCAGATGTGGGGTTCTGAGTTTGAGGGCGAGTCGAACTCTCTCGAAGCTGCATACACAGTCGGACCCGCCTATGAGAGACTGCTCGGGATGAGCGAAAAAGTCTGCGGTATGCGAGTTTCCCTCAAACGCGGATGGATACAATCGCGGTTCAAATGATCGAGGATGACGATTCCCTTACACGTACCGTATACGTTCACCTGAAACGCCTCATGGGTAGAGTTCCTGAGTTCCGGACGTTTCATACCTATCCAATCCGCAAGGGCGAAGACCGACGACCACATGGACGAGGGAATCGCCCCTGATGATGTTTCCCGCTCGCCGGGCGATGTGGGAAACGCCAGGATGAAAATACCGCAATCCGATATACATAAGCTAATTGGAGAGTCGAGGAATGGAAATGTCGGAAAAGGAACTCTACTCATGACCTCCGACCAGTCTCTTATCAGCCAATCCTCCTACGTAGGATCCTATGAGAAGGGGATCCGCGTCGAGTCTCAGATTGACGAGTTTCTCTAATGGGCCGATTTTGGAGTCCCCTACATGCGATTTTTTTTCGTTGGAGTCTATGGGCTTGAGAAACGGGAAATGGGATCAGTCTCTAATTAGCGAAAGTCTCTCATATGCATATCTCCTACATGTGGGTCCGACTGTACAATGACTTCTTCATGTATCCGAGATTTCTCTCAAGCTCAACCGATTTTCTCCGGTTCTACAGTTTCTGTCGCCCTGAGCCCTCGTGCGATCTCGTGCAAACGTGCATAGCCGCAACGACGCCGCTCGCGCGGGAGGCGGTGTGGGTTCGATCCCTGCTGCCGGAAAAATATGCAGGTACTCGGCCTTGATCCTCCTGGGTACATTTGCTCTATGGATCCGTCCTCGGAAGCAATGTGAATAACAGTACCCGGGACGTTAAACCTTGGCTGTGTGGATCAGCCCGAAAAAGTTTGTCGCCCTGAGCCCTGCGATATCCTGAGGACTATGTACCCGCTGAGAATTCCGAACGAATTAGCGTGATTAGCTCTGGAGGGGAGTATATAACTTGTAATTTAGCCGGACCAGCAATTTTCGGAATTGTATCGCTGATTCTCTCAATATTTGGCAGCACCAGCCCTAGGTTCCGTGTTCAAGGAGATGATCTCGGACGAGCTCCCTGCTGTCGCTATCCGATTTGCGTCTCTGGAATTCCCAGAAGGTCCTCGGTCCCGGCGCAGGTGATTCATTTGAGCATCTTTTCACAAAACTCCCATCTTCAAGAACAGCCCGGCGCAGACAGTGTAGCTCGCGACATTCGGACATGAACCCTTCTCTGATCGGGGGAGAAGGCTTTATGGTGCTCCACGGAATACCTAGGTCCGTCTTGGAGGCCTAAATGTGCACGCAGGGGACTCTCTTCATAGCAAACTCGAATCCATGCCTGAGCTTCCCACGACGAGAGGGGGAGGGGGACCGGCGGAGAGGCGTGGCTGACCTCTCTGGAATCTAAGACCTAATATAGTCACGAGCTCGATCCCGGAATTCCCTGGTTTGCAAAACGCGGGAAACCGAGGGGGCTTCAGATCGAGGTGTCGACCAAGTGAATTGAAAATGCCGCCCCGGGCTTCATGCGTGGTACCACGTGACGGCGCCAGCTACCAAACCTTACTTCGCAGGCCCTGGAGAAACTTCGATACCTTGTCTTGCAGCTTGCAAGAGATGATGAGACAGAAACCGTCAACCTTCTGCGGAGCCTATCTTCCACAGAGCAGCTCCGAATCTCATTCAGATTCATCTCCGCAAACGAGGTCGTGCTGACTCGGAGCACCAACTGCTTCCCCGTGTGTTAACCGGACCAAGGGGTTCTGCTGAATGTTCCCACCGTATGGTCGTGGATTCATGTATCTGTGTGATAGTCGAGACAATGTGTCTAGGCCTTCGCCACCGAAAGTTGCGCTGTGATTATGATGTCGTTCTGAACGTTGGTCTCGCAATCATTCGGAGAGCCTCTCGTTGAGCCCCTGTAGCTTCGTGTCCTGCGGTATCGGTCGTCTGCAGAAATTCAGATGAACCTCTCCGACTACGATATGTTCTTACGCTTTCCAACTTCAGTGGACGACGGCCGTCGGACCTCTTCGAGCCTCGTGGGGCGGGATGCTCGATCACGTGTCCGAGCATAATTTCACAGAACATGCCTGCATATTTTCATGACGAAAAATCGATCCCGGTGACCATCCTCCATTGTTCAGAACGGATCGTTGTCTCCCACGTGGGACCCTATGGGGTATCGTGATCCGATTCACGTACTTCTCGATGCACGACACGTCACGGAGCGAATTAGGTTCGTGAATCGGGGCTCGACTAAATATCAATGCTGGCTCGCCCATTCCCAAAGTCCAGCCTCAGTCACGAAGTTCACCAACCATGGCGGCCTAGGCCGTCGCTTCCCCTCCAACGGAAGGAAATTCCTCGAGGTCAGCTCCCCCATTGAGTCCTGCGGCCTCCTGCGGGTCCAGACGACGAGGCTAGACCGAGTTCTCTTCTGAATTCGTTCACCTCCAACCTAGGACGACGATATTCGAGAGACCGGATGATCTCCTACTCGCAGCTTCGAACCCCGGCGGGGAATCCCCAGTCGCCGAAGTCCGCGCCCCGCCGAAGAATTCGTTTTCGGGGGACAGGACGAGGCCGCCTTGCTTCTTGCAGGCCGCAAGGTAGAGATCACCGTCATCATTCCGCTCCCTCTCCCTTACACTGATTCGGTGTTTTACATAAACGTCTCTACTCCGAGGTGATTGAGTTTTGCACTGCCCTAGCGTCATGAGCATACAATCATGCGAAACTGTGAGCTCATTCTGAGCCTTTCGTAGAGGATCCTGAGCCCAGTGTTCGTTTCGGAATAACAAAAAGCAAGATGGCGGCGCGCGGCAGCACACGGTTGTTGTTGTCGTAGTCCTGATGGACCATCAGTGATGGTGGTGGTTGGTTGCTTGATGGTAATACGGTCGTCGTCGTTGCTCCCTGCGGCTGCTACTGCCGCTGCTGCTACTACTGTTACTACTGCTCGAGTTGGGATCTGCTGCTGGTAATTCCCATTCTGAAGCGGCGGCGGCGACGACGACGACGGCAACGACTTCTTCGAGACACGATTACGATCGACGAGTGAATGATTGACTATTAAACCTACGGATCCACCGTAGGGGGGTACTGTCGTCGAAGACACCAGCCGGATACAGCGGTGCAATGTGCAGTTGTAGACTTACGTTCGAGTGACAGAAACTTTGAGCCCGACGACGAGCAACATCGACCGACGGGCGGACGGACGGTAGGACGAGAGAATGGACGAGGCCGCTCTAGAAAAAAAGCTGCGAGCAGTGAACAATACGCAGGAGTGTATTGAGACACTTTCGCTATGGGTTCTCCACCACAAGCATCACAGCGACCAGATCGCCTCAGTGTGGCTCCGGTGTCTTCGTAAATGTGAGTGTGATTATTGCGGCTCAATCGTTAGTTTGCGCTTTTTTCGTTCGTTCGACTATCTATCGATGGATGGACGGGCGGGCGGGCGATCAGCTAGTCGCTCGTTCCGACGCTCGGTCGGTCGGTCGCTCCGTCCGGCTGCCTTTTCCGTCGAGACCCTCCTTGAGCAACGATCGGGTCAGTTGATTCCTCAGCGAGCGGGCGGACCAAGCACCGTCGTTCTCTCCGAGCGAACTGTGCTTCTCTGACGTGAGTGTGCAACTTCCATCTTGCGCATACGGCGACCATCATGCGATGTTTCCGAATCGGCACTCGGTCCCGGTTCGCCACATTGAACGCGCGTTACCGTCGTCGGACCGAGAGCTCGCGTGGATCCTTCGATTTGCGCTCGTGGCTAACCTTCCGGACGTTTGCGGATAGTCGGGAGTGCTTCAGGGGTCGGGGGGAAAACCGAGTTGAATTTCTTTTGGGAACCTATGAACGGGTTCGGATCCTATCCGGGTAATCGCTGAGTTCTGCTTTTTCTGCTCATTCTCTGCGACCCGTGAACGCACTCTAGGACTCAAGGTGTGCCACCGTATTGAGTTGCCGGTTATGGTTTCGGTTTTCGTTCGGTGGCTAGAGAGGACGAAGGAATCGAGTGACTCGCGGATCGGATCGTTCTCCTCTTTTCAAAAGGGCTCCCCCGAACCCCGGAGGGGTTGCAGACCGAGTTTTCTCGAAGTTCTCGTGGGAAGGTCCCATTATTATCAGATGATTCGGTAGGAACCGAGCATCTCAGACGCTCCTTGATGCCCGGGGACTTTTGTTCGACATCGATTATTCTTCCCGCTCCTGATGTCAAGGCCAATCATTTTATGAACATGAAATCGTTCGCGACTAGAGCAATCACGGGAGCCGTCGCATTCCACTATGACTTCAGAGTGCGGCGGAACGCTCGGATCACCGTATCCCGAGCTTTTCTTGTGATTCGTCCTAAAGCAGACGTCCCTATGGGAAATTGAATTTCTCAGCTCCAGAATGCGAAGATGATTCCGCGTCGTGATAGGAGTTATAAAGCCACCCAACAATTTTCCTATCCTTTTGGAGGGTTGAGATTGCGGGATTCTTCGCGGGATCTCCATTTAGGGTCGTCTATTTATTTTCATCATACATAATTTTGACCGTTAGGGTGAAGTCCGCAAGGAGGCTATGGGGGGAATGGACGACCGGATACGGAAAACTACATGGCTAGGACCCATGTCCCATAAGTGTTGCCTCTTTGCCATGTAATGGTTAATTCTACAGCGGGAATCCTAGAACTGGATCAACACGGCATGAGGAAGCGGATTGATGGGCTGAAAATGGATAACGTTCGATTTCGTTCTTTGCAGCCAGCACGAAACACCGACTTGCTTTGCTGTACCTCTGCAATGATGTTTTGCAAAGGTGCAGGAAGCAGGGACGACCCCAGTTCTTGGAAGCCTTCAAAAAAGTCTTGCAAGAAGCTGGTGTTCTGCTCGACCAAAAAGAGATCCGGAAGCAAGTGGATAGAGTTTTCAGCATTTGGAAGCAGCGGAAGGTTTATGACGAAGCCTTCATTCAGAGGATCCAGAGCGCTGAAAGTAAGTTCTCGCTCGAGGCGTGTTCCTTTTAGTAGACCCTCAGATTCAAGATGAACCCGGTTTTCGTGGGCCCCGAAAAAGCGATTGAGATAACCGAGGACTTCTTTCTCTCTCTCAAAATCTTCTCTCATTGCAGGAAAAGTGATGAAGAGTCCTTCACCGCCTCCTGCCTTGACACCACCTCGACCTCAGGCTTCTCCCGATGAGGAGTTGATCGACTTCGAGCCCACGGGACTCGTTGAACAGGTAAAGAAACGATTCCCCGTGTGTGCTTCGCTCAAGGTCGCCGATGACCTTCCCTTCAATTGGGGTGGATTTCCGGCGCTGAACCATCGCCCCGGTTCGCGGCCGCACACTTCCCTTGCGGAGGAAGTTCCGTTCGCTCGGCGGGATCGAACTCAATCTGATTCTTTCCATCCCATCAGGTCAAAAAAGTCCGCAAACTCCAATTAGATGTTGGTGCAAAAATGGGAGTCCTCTCATCAACGAAGCTGGACATCTCAAGAGCGGAAGTGCTGACCTCCTGTAAAGACAAGCAGCACTGTGAACAATTCGAGAAAGACTTCGACGAAGGGATTCGGTGTCTCGAAAGCTACGTCGCGTGAGTGTCCATTCCATCGAATACTCCACCAACGTATACTATCATAGATGGGATCCGCAGGAGTGATCGGGAGGCGTATATCAAGTGAATGAACGATTCCCTGGGCCGAGTATATCCTGCAGACTTCTGAAACTTCCTCAATTCATCCCCAGTGCGATTGAGACAAGTCTCCAAGAACACAAAGAACTCCAAACTCTCCTCACCGACGGAGAGAAATATTACGCTCATCAACTGGGGGACGTTCAGTTGGTTGCCAACGGTTTTAGAACTTTCGCGGGTCGGGTCGAAGAAGTGAAAACGGGTCTGGGTAGATTCAGGATACCTTCGCCCCCACCTCTCCCCGACGAGTGTCCATCACCAACGGACTCGGAGCTCGACGATATGATCATATCTCCTGAGGTCAGTGGAGTGACGTTTTTGCGCTTCCGAGAGGAGCTTTGTCGAGATTCACTCGGCACTTCAATTATTACTCCTGACGATCGATCTCTCTCTCCGCAGCGGAACGAAACTCGCACGATGTCGAAAGAAACGCGGATACCTTCCGAATCTTTCAATCCGAGTTCGGCTTCGTTCATGGATAGCGATCCGCATATCTTTAGTCAACTGAAGGATGTTCTCAGGAAGGACTCCCGGGTCAGTTCGGAAGTGTCAACGAAAACCGGAAGAGACGAGCCGTCTTCTACATGTGAGTTGTCTCTCCTACCCTGTCCTGGTGTTCGATCACAGCAGGCTCAAACGGAAAGTATCTGAAAGTGCCTCGATTTCTTGCAGTTTCCCCGAAGACATCCTTCCCTTCGACTCCTCTGGCTCCGCCACCGATGCCGACCGGGCTGTTGGCGCATTCTCCGATGCCTGCGTTCCTAGGTACAAATCAAGGTCATTACAAAAGACCGTCTTCTTCATCGTATCCAATAGCGAGACGCTTAGAGCGCTGAAAATAACCTCGCGACCCGCTTCAGAAGAAAGAGTGTGTGTCGTGTTCTTCGAGTCCGATCACTTCCTCCACTTAGTCAGTGTCTTTGTCCAATTTTCCTACCTGAACCTAGCTTTTGACCTAAGAAACAGAGAATGCTTCCTCTCTGACTATCTTCGAGACTCTGCATGGGACCGTGCGGAGGTCGTTAGATTACAATCCTTCCGAGACTCCGGTGACGAATTTGAAAACTCGCGTTTCTTCTCATCATCAGACTCTCTCGTCGCATGGAGAAGGCGGTAGTGGCGGCATTATTACTGCATCCTCTCAAGGGGGAATATTCATTATTTCGTGAAGTACGAACTTAGAACTCATCTGGACTGAGCTCTGGTACCATCATCGGTATCCGCCGATGAGGACGGAGTTTCTAGAGATACCTACTTTCTGACATGAGGGATTCTCCCGAATCCGCTCCCGGCGTCTACACTTCCTAGCATTTTTCCAAGAAATCAAGACACAGCTCTTGGAGTTCTCCACTTTCGTCCAGGGTAGCGACACTTCCGCCTAAAATTTCCTGGTACCGTGAGTAAGTCACATGACATCCTGCAAATCCTTGTGAGCCTCCTTGATTTCCTTGCTCGGTGATGAATTCACAGATCCTTCAGGAACATCCTCGAGTCTGATGGCTTCTCCCGACCGTGGGAATTCCGAATCTATCGGTTTAATTTTTCTTTCTAATTTTCACCCGAAAACTCGATGGTCCGCTCTCAAAATTAGTTTCGAAGTAGCGAACCGTTCAGCTCGGGAGAACATTCGATTGCGTGCAAGGGTTGATTCGGACAGCGATTCACGGCAGGAGTAGGGAGTCAGAGTAGATCTGTTAATGATAATATCGGTTCATCATCAAGTTCTAGCCTTAAGTTCGACCGATCGATGATCTGAACAGCTTCTTCGGGCCAAATCGCTGGCTCCTTGGAGAACCACGGGACAGTCGGGGGTTTCACTGAATAGAGTGTGAATAAACGGTGTTGAACGCAGACGGACACGGACACGTGCCTTTAGGGTTTAGAGCTCATGCAGAGATTTAACAGTGGAGTCCCACGGTGGTTAGGAATAAACTATCCGGTCCGGTCCGAATCTAAGAGTTCAAGGGCATCTGACCGAGAAGAGTCACAATGTGCGCGGGGAATCGATGGGGGAATGGCTGGCCCTCCGATGTGTTTCAATCAAAAGTGTTCGGTTCGCGTCTTCTCGTCCCGAATGATTCGTTGATGCTTTTGCACCCCCGGCGCGAGGGGCCGCGTAGACCAAGAGATTGATCCAGATCGCTCGGAATGGATTGCGTGCTAAAACCTTTGATATTGTCCACGACAGGTGTGAGACCTTTCGTTTCGCCTGGTCAACAAACCCCGAAAGAGGTCAACGTATCTCTCGCGCATCAGGTAAGATAAGTGTCCGTTGCACACGGAGATTTGATTTAGGAAAACTCGGTATCATCTTCTCAGAGCGTCATCTGCCATTGCTCAATCATGTGTCTCGGGGCGATGGCCGGCTCGGAATTTATAGCCCCGGTTTTCTGATCTCCCTTCCACACGATGCGGAGGCGGATATATTCCCGATAGTTCAAGGGAGAGCTCGAACCCGTTTCGGTCAGGCCACCCTCTCAATCTTCGTCCTCTTCTTCGTTCTATGATTGAGGCCTCAAACGAACCCTCGCCGTTTCTCTGAGCGTCGTGGAATGTCCTCACCGACCACGTCGCTATTGCAGGACGAAATCAAAGAGGTCGACATGGAAATCGAAGATGACGATGAAACGATGCCGAATCTGGCCAAAGCATTGAGCGCCGCACGAACCTCCAATCTGATCGAGCTCACGTCCAGTCGAGACGTTGATCTCCGGATCAGACCCCCAAACGACCCGACAAGTCGGGTGACGTCTCTCCCCCATCTGGCGGACGAGGATGAGCGATTCCCACCCCG
Source organism: Galendromus occidentalis (assembly GCF_000255335.2). Classification (NCBI taxonomy): domain Eukaryota; kingdom Metazoa; phylum Arthropoda; class Arachnida; order Mesostigmata; family Phytoseiidae; genus Galendromus; species Galendromus occidentalis. The sequence goes on from NW_003803746.1 coordinate 299,386, forward strand.
AGTCCCGTTCCCTCCGAGCAACGTAGACCGCCCATTCCTCCTCGGATGCCCGAACGACAGATTGGGTCTGCCGCCGGTGAGTTCGACTAAGACTCCGTTTTATCTCAAAAGTGAATCATTGCATGGCGGAGATTAGCAATCAGTGAGGGCCGATCGCGTCTGTGCAGCGAGACGTTCGGGAATAACGCGGAGCTCCCTCCTGCTTTCAGGCGGCGGGCGGAATGAGCTCATCGAGCTCCCCCATGCCCAAACCTTTGCTGAGTAATTCCACGGGCTTCAACGGAATTTCGACCCCCACGCTCAGCGTCGAAGAGCTTCTGAAAAAGATCGTTCCCTCGATCAATCGTTCGAACTTGACAACAATTGTACAGAACAAAGGTCAGTGAGTCCTCGAATTATTTCGGAATCGCGTGGCTTAGATCTCGGAGCTCGATGCTCTTCCGAAGGGATCTGACAACGAGGCTCCTTCATCTAATTCGCAATTTTACTCGGCAGAAAAACCCGAAAACGATATAGTCGATCCAGACGCCTACGATCCCGAAGACAACTTCGTAATGGATGTACCTCGAGTTGTGTACTCTCCACCGAAAGCATCTTCAAACATCGTCGAAGTTCCCACGTCCGACAAGCCATCTACCGAAGAAGCTTTACAGACAACGTACGTACCATGAGTTTAAAGCGCTTCACTTCTATTGGTTTGTGTGAACTCGATTTCCCCCTCACGCGGAGCTTGATTGAATCCTCTGCTCCTGCATACGCGAGCCTATACTCTCGGCGTCTCGAAATTCTCGAGAGAATACGAAAATATGAATCGTCTCCTGTCGAATGAAGGAAGATTTCCGCAGAGAATTCCGAAAAGCAAAATCTTGCCGTAAGAAAAGGTGTAGGTAGAAAATACTCGGAAGAGCTCGAGTCCCCGTGCAGAGCCCCAGTCCGGAATTTGAAGATTTTTTTGACGTACTGAATTCCAACCATCCGGAGACGCGGGTACAAATCCGTGATCTTGGGCGCTCGTTCTTGGCATTCGTAGGAGCCACTCGCCTTCTGAGCGCTCTGGCGTCGCATCGTGGACTACCAGCCTAGATCTAATGCATCGAGACGTCGCCTCCGTGGGCATTGATATCGAGCCTCGAATTCACCGACTCCTCGGGAGAGTCTGGATCAATGATGGTAACACATCTTGTCCCGTATGCGGGCGAGCATCCACGCGGTCCTCCTTGGTGGACGCTCGCTGACGTTGGCAATGATGGCACGACAGCGTCTCTGACCACGGTCAACCATATATTAAACCGACTCACGAATCAAGGAGCCTGCCGGAATCTCCAGAGGTCCAGAAAAAAACATGAACGAACCTTGGACCCGAATTCGAGAGCAAGTTCGACGCTGTCCGTCCCAACCTTCGCGGCATAATTGCGATTCTCAAGAAGATCGTCGGGAACTCAGTTCGAGACACATCAATCTTCAGACAAATAGGTACACCGCTCGGGAGTCGTCCTCATAACTGCCGGAACCATCGGGATCCGCCGCTGAAGAATATCCAAAACTGTGAATAAAGTTTATGTCCAAAATCATTGTGTATGAATGAGTTGCATCAGCGCATGCAAATCCGAATGAATGAATCAATCAATCAAGGATTTGATGAATGGAGCGACGGCTGGGGGACTTGGAGACTTGTGTTATAGAAAAATCAATCCATGCGAGTCTCGATAGCTGCGTTTCTCTTTGGTTTGCTTGCGACGATGGCGATTAGATTCTAAAATGATTCCTTTGAATGAACGACGGGAAGGAACACGGTTGGAGATATTTCGCCCTGAACTCATTTTGGATGATCTTATGAATTTTTAGTGTTTTTAGTTTTTAAGAAGTATATCTTTTTTGAAGTTTGATTCTGTGAATCTGCGATGAGCCAAGTTGACAAACCAGTATCCTCGTGCTCGTATGGTTGCTCTGCATTGATGGGGGTCGAATCTCGAACACTCTTCTTCATGGTACCCTAGTCACTGAAAGACCGTTTTCTCCCCTGCAGGTCAAAAAGTGAAATCTCATCTCCGGATGGACCCATTTCGCCGTCGCCTACCCGTGTCGCGCAGACACCCTCGCGGCTGCTGCTACTGAAAAAACAGTCCAATGATCTCTCGTATCTCAGCGATCCGCGTCCATCGAGTAGTCCGAATAACCAAAAAATTCTTGTCGAGTACGCGCATCGCAGACGCTTGTTGTCGAGTCCCGCAGCCGGGAACGCCCCAGCCCCAGACAGGAAGGCGACGACTCATCAAGAGAATTTCCGACCGATCCAACGCACTCCGAGCTCCGAGTCGAACCACAAAGCTCCTGATCCGCAACGTGATGAGCGTCGACTGTACGAGCGACGTTCTTCTTCAGACCAAAGAAACTTCCACTCGCGACCACCTCGCTCCGACGCGGAGCGGAGATCGGCACCGGCCTTCGGATCGTCGTCGCGAGGAGGGTCGCGAGGACGCGGAGGAGAAGCAAATTCTCAGCAGGCCCGTCGAAGTGGGCCCCCGCGCCATCAGGCCGCGGGCAAAGGATGGGGTGCTAGTCTCGAAGGTGACGACAGGGTTTTCGGATATCAACACGATAAAATCGATTATTTGAGCTTGCCCAGACCCGTGAAAAAGGCTCCTGTGAAGATTCCCCGAGAGGTACGATTGGAGAGAGGTCAATTGAAAGCGGATGGCAGTCCACTCAAACAGCTCGCCGCGACATTGAAGGACACCAACGACGGCGGGCGACTGCCGGCTTCTCAGGAAGTGCACGAACAGACGTCGGCGAAGCCGCGAGCTGAACGGGGGGTCGACGCCAGAGCTGGCGTCCAACGTGCGGCCAGTCGAAGCTTGAGTGACGGGAGCCAAGATCGTGCGGACGTTGAATCGGGATCGGGGATCGACAAGCTCGTCGGTGCTTTTGGGAACGCTAGTAGAGTCGACGAAGGATGCTTCGAGCAAGATGGGCTTGTTGAAGGGAATGGTGAAATAATCACTCAAGACACGATTGAACAAAACGTCGTGTCTGTTGAGATAAGTGAACTCGAGGAAGGAGGACCTGCCGACGATCCCATGTTGGGCCAGTACTTCGACACATCGAGCTCATTTATCGTTAACGACATCTGTGAAGGAGAAGAAACGCCTTTACCCATCATCGAAATCGGCGAGACCGACACTGATCTGTGGACCGATGCAACCATCCTCGACATAGATGACGGGTGAGTCTTGAGGACCTCGTCCTCCCACACACCGCATGTTCTCTATTTTTTTCGAATGAAAGCCGTGTGGAAGGGTTGAGGCATCGCGACGCTTCCCAGAAATTCCTTAGGAGGTGGTAGGTGCCGGCTCGGGTCTGCATTGGAGTCGAATAGGACTTAATTCCAATATGGTTGCTCGATCCTATACCATAGTGCTGGAAACACATCATCTGGGAGGGGGCTTTAGCCCCCTTAGCCCTGCCCTCGCCCCAGTCGGTACCTTATTACACTGAACACGCTTCCGTGGCGTCGATGGGTCTCGGTGACGACTCCAACGCTCGCCCGGATTGAGATTCCCGGGCCACTGGTTTTCCGTGAAGGGTTTCCCCCCCCCCCTAAAGGGCGATCTGAATGCCCGTGGAAGAATTCAATGACGGAATAGAGACTTCTCCTGACCCTGCATGCCGTGCGTGGCTTCTGCGAAAAGTCATCCGTGGTGCACTCGATGGACGGATTGAGCAAGCGTGCCCGAGATAAGGCCGCTCGTAGGCTGATTTTCGGATGTGGACTCGTCTATCCCCGTCATAGCGACATACGAAGCTCATTCACGAATCACTACTTGAGGTCTGCGCTGCAACTGTCGCCGTGTTCCCATCGGCAGGAATGAACTATGAATCGACTGCTGAAGTTCGTACTTTTACGTAGACGATAATTATTCGCCCGCCTGGTATTCCCGAAATGGCGACATCATGTCCGAGACCCAGTTTGAACGTAAGAAGCCCTCGACAGGTAGATGTTCTCTATGAAGTTCGATGAAACGAGTAGGCCACCGGCGGAGCGAATAGTCTTATTGTGCCAGTTCCCTGATGTATAATAGCCGGACGGTTTATGAAAGGGCGCATGTGACGAATCAGCGCGTGCAGACCGAGCGGTCGCCCAGACGATCGTCGCCGGAACGGAGTCCCCGATTAATTTCTTTCTTTAAGATTCACGAGACAGATCGCTCAAATCTCTTCTTTTTTCTCTCTCCAGATACGGCGGGAACGAAGACAGCAAATCCATCGCGAGTCTTCTTGAGGAACCCTCCGTGAAAAACGTGCCGCGAAAGGCCGCGTCGAGCGGTCTGCGAGGAGCGGTGGTCGCAACATCCGTAGGATCACGACGGTCTTCCTGTCGAGACCAGGGAGCGTTTGATGAATTCTTCTGATCTCGTTCACCTTGATTACCGAGTCTGAATGCTTGAACTCTAGCTTCACGGTGTCCTAGAGCTAGAACCCGCTGTTTACGCCAAGGCATCAACTCATGCATCGAAAAACATCGTTAGCGGAATTTATCATATTCGCCTGACACATGAATGCAGACCCCATACGCTGTATATTCAACATACAAGTGCACATCCCGTCTGAGGCGGTTCCGATGGACAAACCCGTCATTGAGACCCAATAGGATGGACTCGGATCTTTCATTCGTTTTTTTTTCGCCGGAAAATCTCTCTCCTATGCAAGAGTCGTCTTGATTGAAATCGTTATGACTGACGAAACTCTCTTCCTCATCATTCTCTTTCGTGCATTATCTTGCCTTGTGGACGACATTAAGTGCCGTAATATATGCAAGAGTACTCTGTACACTAGCCAGGCGAAGCCGAATCGGTCATCCGCTGCATTTGTTAAGCTTCCAGACAGCAGCTTTGGCGTAGACAATAATTACTTTACGACAAGTGTATCCGGAAGGGAGTCCCAGTCTAGAAACAGCGCAATGCTCTGTAAATTTGTTCACTGATTAGCTTGAATCAACTGTTACGCACTTGAAGTCCCCATTGGTCCGCGAAGCCGCTTGAGGACGGTCGAAAATATGTTCGGGTAGTTGTTACCACTAGAATAAATACTATTCCTGGGGGGGTGAACGCGCGAAGGGGTGGATTATTGTTTTGAAATGTCTTTTCCTCCGGGTATCATCATCGAATGTCATTGGATATATTGAATATCCATCTGTTCTGAACGAACGAATTGGGAGACTCGAATTAGATTGCAGCTGAAGTTTTGTGAAAGCCTTGAGTATTGTTCGCAGAATTTAGGGATGCTATTCAAAACTGTCGAGTGAGGAGGATAAATTATCGCTGTTATATATATATTTATAATTGAATGGGATAACCCATATATATATATAAACATATATATTGGGGGCGTTGGTTCGATGCCGGGACGCGCATCGTGTGAATACTTTTGGTAGAAAGACAAGATATTGGGACAGCTGGAACAGTGAATAAAATTCTCGAAAGTCTGCTCCGAGAAGTGCGATGATGGCCTTTCTTGGATGAGGGTCGGGCCGAAGCGGAATAGCAAGTATAGCGGGAGAAATGCCGGGAGAGGGGCGCGGCTTTGGAATTCGAAGGGTCAGGACTTCTCGGGAATCTTTCACGGTCCTCGACCTTGCGTGAGGGATCAGTTCGAGGTGGTAGGGAGTGTCTCCCCAATGATAACGCACGTACGAGCTCTGGACATGGAATCGAGCTAGAATTGAGAATGATACAGAACACAACGGCTAATGGAGGGAGGTGAGGTGCTCCGTCTGCGAGGGTCAAAGAACTTTTGAGGCTTGAAGGTCACTTCAATATAGTAATTGAACCTGTTGCGATTGCTTGAAATGTCCAGATGTCGGTGACCTGGCCCCCTAAGTGGATGCCTCCGGGATTCTTATCATGGGGGCTCTTCTTTGGTTCCTCGATTCACGCAGACGGTTGATCGGCAGGCGAATCAAAAATTGATGGCATCTAGGTCTCTCAAAGGAACGATGTGACGGGCTAATCTTCGCGAACAATGCGATGATTCCTCTGCGAAACTCATCATCAGATTTATATGAAAGGCGTTCATATGTAAAACACAGATACTCCCGATCCTCGATTCGAGGGGAATTTAATTCCGGAGAAACCGGAAATCAATTGAATCAGATCCTTGACCGACGATTCTCCTCACTCGAATCTGACAGCGATGTAGAAAGAATCATTCGCGGAGGAGATGCCTCGGACACGGGAGGATTCGTGAGCAAAATACGGCTCTCCGCTTTCATAGCTTACTCACGTGGTATTTCAAGGCTATACCTGCTAAGCTACTTACACCGGTTTCTCTTGCCAAGCGTCTTGGCGGGAGAGCTTTTGGAGATCGAGAGACTCTCGGGGGGTGGAACTTCTGAAAGCGGACACCTGAACGCTCGCAGACTCCAGCCATGAAGCCAGTGCTGAAGTAAAAAGCTCACACGAACTAGCGTGCGGGACATTTCTGGGATCGGCGATACGATTCTTCTCCCTACTGAAGTCGAAGATCCTGAGGTGGAGCCGTCACGTGACTTCAACTCTCTTCGCTCATAGTTGGAATCATTGGGTCTGCTCCCCGATTTGTGCCCGAGCTCGGAGGTCGAGCTCGAGGATAAAGCCCCGGAGGAGGCCATGCGGGAGGTTTTTCTCAATGATTTCTACGCGGAATCTTCCTCCGCGGCAGCGCTCACCGATATATGTATGTCAGCCACCTCCTCCCTCTCGGAGCTTAGTATTCATAGTCTTAATCAATGAGGTCTTTGTCCGGAATAAGTCACGAATCGTGAGAACGTAGGTAGCGTCCATGTACAACCAATAAATGAGAGTCTCTCCGGTCTCCGTTGCTCTCGCAGGGCTTTCCCCTCCCCCTCCCCGACGGCGTCGGTAGAGTTGACGCCGGGAATCCCGACTGAGCGTGCCATCTATTGCGCCATTCGCCACAGCCGGGGCAAACGATGCTCGAGCTTTGTCGGCTCCTAGATTCATGGAGCTAATTTTTAACTTCAAGCGCTCAACTCCCCGAATTTATGAGCTGGAGGTGAATTGGATGAGGGGGATAAGTTCAGCGACGTTGTCATCGGGAAACGGGTCCGCGGCTGTCTCCGGGCGAAGCTGGAGAGAGGCGCAGCTGAGGGGCTCGATGGAACTTTCTCAGGGATCATTCTCTTGTTTTACCCATGAGATGGATCGGACCGCATTCCTTTCGGTATCAATATGCCGTCGGAATGTATCTGGCGTGGCAGGTCCTATGGGTCAACTCACCAAGCTTGGAACGCAGGTAAATCCGTCTCGACGTCCTCATGCCTCCGAGGTCCCCGTGCTGTCAGCTGGTGAGGCGCTCGGGCTTCGCAATGTGATGCAGGTCAGATTGAGTGAGATGGCAAAATGTCGATGGAGTCCTAGATCCGCAACCCTGTCATTTAGCCGGCTTATGTAATAAAATTCTCACTCGTCAGAGGGATTCCCCCCTCTCATCGATTTGAGCCAAAATCGCTCGTCGTCAAATGTACACGAGTGGTTTCGTCTTAAAATCGGTTTTATGACATTGTATGGAGATAATACATTTTTGGAAGACGAGGCGCGAACGAGGATTGAAATTCCCGCCTTGCTTCACAGATGGGATTGGCTCCAAACGGGCAACTTCACGGTGGATTACGCGATTCATCTGATGTCCAACATGTACTGCACCGACAAAAATGCGCTGGGAGGATTGCACGTATTGCGCTCAGCCAGAGGCCCTAACAGGTCTCCAGAAAGTGACTTGGCGGCATTCGGTCTTTTCTTCTTGGAAACATTAATTCCCTTTATCAAGAACCGATCTCTGTGCCGTCGCCTAAAGCGCTCGGTGCGAGAGCACGATTTTGCATCAGAAACAAACTCAGGAATGGGAAGGCTGGATGCAGTTGGTCGTTCTCATCCACCACATGACCGGCGCACCATGGTCCTGCCACCGGGGCTTACGGCAGCGCGCGCTGAGCAGAACCCGATACAGTACATGTAAATGTTGCTTGAGTTCGTCGCTCTGTTCTCGGCGATAACGCTCCTGTATGTGGAGCATGTCCTCTTCGAGGAAATCTTATTCATGCCACCCTGGAAAGCTCTGTTTGACATCTCAGCGTCCGAGAACATCATCGATTCGGTGCCCGAGAACGTCGTGCGGTCCCGACTGTTGATTCTCTTCATGACCACTGCGTCGAAGATCAGCTCCATGATTTCGACGACGCTCGCTTTCTATTGCGGCGGGAAGCCTGACTGCAACGAGGTCCATCCCTACATTTCTTGGCTGCCGATTCTTGCCTACGTCACGCTCCGGAACCTTTACGGTCAGATTCGAGCCAAGTTCAGCGCTTTTTCTGCCTGGTTCGAGGAGCTTTCCCTAGAGCTATTCGTAGTATGTCGATACCGCGTGCGGCTCAGTGCCGGGACCCACGGAGTGCTGGTTCTCATTCCGAAGTACCCGGTACTGAATGTGTGCATCACTTCGTTGCCACAAAGTCTCAGGAACATTGTTCTCGACCCCCTCTCTCTTGGTCATTCGTTATTTCCTTCCGTCAAATCCGTGGAGCATCACAGGTACCTTGGAGAGCTCGGGGCAAGGAGCCTGCGAGAACAGATCCCAACGTCGAGAAAAACTTTCCCTCTCATGCCTGTATGTATCATATATCTGGGCGTTCATATCACGCCCTGACGGTCCTCCGGATCAAACCCGAGCGGCATGATCCACGCCAGCTGGAACTCGAAGTCTGGCGGATATCTCGACGTACGAGCTACCTCACAGAATCAGACGGATACGGAGCTGAATTTCCATTTTTACCACTGGCGAGATTAATTATTCCACTACGGCTCCGCCTGATTTCCTCCGGAATCGAATACGACGGAGTGGGTAACTACTCTGATAAACTCTCCCAAAGGCCCAAAGGATCCTATGCCCGTATGATTGTACCCGCCCGACTGGACGTCGATTTCGGTCAGAATGAACACATACAATGCAAGCACTTACGCCGAAGACTCGCCACAACTATTCAGATTCGTTCTCTCGCTAGTTCCTTTTAAGATTCCCTCGTCCTATTAAATTGGCTCGGTGCCCGAGCGAAGCAGTGATTCCCAGGCCGGATCGAGCGAACGTGGTTTCGCTCAGTCGCAGGTCGCAGCTCACAGCTTGAATTTCACAGTAGCCGATCGATAATAGTCGTCTGAACCAGCAGTGATCATATTAGAAACGTCAGAACTAACACTCAATCGAAAGCCCACTGATCGATTCGCTGGGCCAAGTTCTCAATCGATGAAACTTGAAGATCATTTCAACCTATGAACAGTGCAGGATCACTTCTGCTCGAAGAAGCTTGCGGATAGAAATTTAAAATGGGCCGGTTCTCTTGTCATGGTGTTCTTTCAAGGACTGCACACCGAAGGTTAAGATGCGATCTCGGATCCATTGGCTTCGCCTCCTCCTTCCTCAAATATATCGAAGTGGTCCCTTGTCTTCCGATAAGGGTAACTGCAAGGGCGGATAATTTGAGCCACAAGGGAATTCCCCGAGCAGGGATACCGATTCGGATTAATTATGTCGATCACGATCCTCACTAAGCTCGCGAGAAGGACGGTATTCGCGGAAAAAACCGAGCCAAGGGGAAGGATCGAAAGCTGGGACGAAATTATGGACGGAGCTCCAGGCAAGGCGTTAATGGTCGCGTCGAACACCTGCGAGGACATAACACCGCCGACCTGGGCTTGGCAAGCAGCCCAGGAGCTGAACGTCTGGGCTGGGAAGGCCTCATTAGTCGATCGTGGCTTGAATCGCTCCCCCATGATTGACTCCATATTGCGACCCGTCGCGGAAACGCGCCGACGGATCGTCTGTCAACAAAGAAGCGACGCTCGGGAATAATCTGCGGAACCATCGGGTCACTGGATTGTTAGTGTGGTGTCTATCACACGGAAAACACTAGATCTTCGGGAGCCGATGAGTCACACTCGGTGGCTACCGGCAGACTACTCTTTATTCTCGAAAAATTCGGCGGGCGATGATCTCTCGGGTGGGAGCTAGCTAAGTATGGGCCACGGGTGACACTCGAGCCCTACGGATTCTGATGTCACCACCATTTCCGTGAACTACATGACAGTCACCTCTCTCGTTCTGGGAGACTTTGCGGGAAACATCAGACGTGATGCCAGTCGTCGAAACTCCGCCAGCGGTGCCCAGGATACCAACTCGAAGTGGGCAGAAAATATCAGATTATCTCTGTGAGGAGGCAAATATCAAGACAGGCTCCAATGGCCTAGAGTAGTCTATAAATACAAGGATAGGATTGGATTCCTTTATTATCAAGGTTACCTTCCCTCCTCGAGAGACGTAGCTATATGAGCCCTCGAGACTCACTCGGGTAGTACATCCATCCGCGGTAAGCGAGACCCCTGGTTACATTCTGCAGCAGCATCGATGTCACCGAAGTCGAAGTCATATGTCACCGATTGGGGTGCTACTCGCTGCAAGTGAAGAGCTCAATTCAACAGAGTTCAAGAGAAACGGGATAACAGGGAAACGGGATTTAGGGGATAACGGGAGAACGGGGGAACGGGACAACGAGGATTCCTCCATTTTGATGAACAGACTCCTCGGACTGTCGCGGAACTCGAGCAGAGTTTCTAGGTATGCCCCGTGGCTGACATGGACAGTTCCCGAACCTTAGACAGAGGGGGACTTCTACCGGGTGAGGAGCTGGGGTCGTCACTCCGTCGTCGCAGCGCGAGCAAGGTCTCTCAAGATATAAACTCGTACTGCCAGATGCGACAGAAAAATGTTTTCTTTCATTTGGCTCACCCGAATAGGTGAACCCATCTCCGACTCAGAACGCATCTCTGAGTAGCTCAGGCCGGTTGACATTGAAAAAGTAATATTGCCCATCCCGTCTCAGGCGGTCAAATGGGGGATGCTACTGTCTTGATTGTGGAAGATCGGTGCCGTGTGTTATACGATTGTAGTACCGCAATCGAAATGGAGGCTTAAGAGCAAGCAGAGCAATTCGATCCCCGGATATCAGGACAGATTGACGCGAATAGAATGCGATAGCACCATCCGATATTCCAACCTCGAATGATTTATTTGCTCCTCATCTTATTTATCTTATAGACATCCCTATTTTCTGACGAACGAAATGATCTCTACGGAGTCCTAGGGCACCCGATCAGCTGTCCAGCTCTCTCACTCACGCTCTCTCACTCACGCTCTCTCACCACTGTGAGTCAATCGTGAGTCGAATCTCCTACGACCAGAAGCGGAGAATTCGCTTACCCGAAATCTCGACTTCATGGTGATCCCCTATCGGGATCCGAATCGGAGGGAAACAGTATTTTGTTGATAAACTTGCCAAATCCTACCGTTCCGCGGCGCGATATGTGTAAGAGCTCAGTGGGATACGTTGTGAATATTCCGCGATGGCAGACTCAGAAGATCACGGGGTATCCCCGATAGCCCAGCTTCATAGAGGGAATGCTGCGTGGCGAACATACGAGAACGATGCATTATTCGCCGACGCTCAGATTTTGAGCGATTCCGGAGGAACTGCCCGTGTCCGTGTCGCGACGTCGATCGATGATCTGACAGTCTTCCAGGGCCGCGTCGGGTACCGATTTCAGCGGAGTAGCTCCCAGCCTCCAACGCACAGGCTCCTCTCCCTGGCACAACAGATCGAGAAATATCTATGAAAGATCGAGCTTCGCCTTGGTTGAGATTCAATTTAGATCACCGGTGACTCTCGCAGGTTGGTCATGGAAAGGACAACAGCGAGAATGGAAGCCTCACCTAATCTTCGATCCCATCGAAACATCGATGAGATAGAAATCGACTTGAGGAACATCAAACACGAATGTAGGCCGCTCATATTCATCCGTATTCTAGTTACATTCGTAGATTCGATTCTTCGACTGCTTCTTTAAATACTTTCCTTCATCCAGTGGCAGACATGAGTTTTAACGACCACATAGGCAGCGTCAACCTTATCATGCCAGGTATGGTCTCGTGAGTTACGGCAGGAGCTTTGGGTCCTTCTCGAGAGACAGGTGCATTGCAGGGTTCCCGATTCCCGAGCTCTGGGCCCTTTATCTCATGCATTGTTTACCGATTTCCAGGCTCGGCTGATATCGTGATGCTTCCTACCGCCCTGGTTCGGTCCGCTAGCGCCCGAGAGCCTCAGGCATCCCCCTCTGTAAGACGCGGACGCAGAACGAGAACACCGTATCAGGTAATGTGAACAGTTTCCATTCATAACCCCCTCGAAATCGGGAACAGGTCAGCCAGATCATTGGGCCAAAGTCTTCCCGACGAAAAATATGAATGTTGGCGTATTCACAAATATCCTATGAGTACGAATATATTCGTATTCATATCCGTATTCATGAGAAAAAATCGAATATATTCGTACTCGTCTTCACGAACACGAATCTGCCCCCACCCGACTCTGCCCCCGAAAACCTTGCAGAGATCCGCTCCGCTTTTATAAAATACAAATG
>NW_003803746.1:312003-431971 GCF_000255335.2 Galendromus occidentalis
GACCGGAGCCGTATGACCTAGTTCAGAAGCCTATTCAATTAGTCAGATGGGAGNGGAAAATACCTCAATCACTGCCCAGCATCATTCAATCACTTCCCTCCCAGTCACTCCATCATGCAGTGATTCGAACCCATCATAATAGACTCCTGATGCTATGCGGAGTCTCCTGCAGCGACGATGCTCTCGCGACGCTGGTGGGTAGGTACATACTTGTCCCAAGTGATTTGAAACATAGCACGAATAGATGATCTTCCCGAATAAACTTGTGAGAAACTCATGTTCGGAAGCGAATGCGTCGCTCCTCAATTTCGGTCCCCAGAAATTCAAATCTCGGTAGAGCTGGATTCGGTCAAACGGCTTCGGTCTAGTGGTTTCGGTCTAGTGGTTTCGGTCAAGTGCTTCCGGTCCAAAGGTGTCGGTCAAGCGGTGTCGGTTAAACGGTTTTGGTCAAAATTATTCGGTCAACAGGGTAGTCACCAAATTCTTGAAGCGAAAACCTGAATTGAGACACGGTCTCGTCGAATATCGATCGCATGCTTCCATGTTGTTCGATGGCAACCTTGAGTGGTATCTCGGGTGCAAGCATTTCATCATTTGGCTATCCGTATTCGTTCATAGAGAATACTCCCCACTGTGAGACTGCGGCAATGATTTGAGCCAGATGTGATCAAGGGAAACATTCGAGTGGCTTGCATTTTTACGGGCAGTTTTTTTTTCAAAATGGCATCTCTCCGGTTGCAGTTTTCTCCTCAAGTCCGGAAGTTAAAATTATGGTGTTGGCAGTTTTTGTCCTATTTAGTTAGTATTCACCCAACCTAACCTCTCACTAGAAAGGCGATCGACAATCGAGCATTCGAGAATCGGGCGAGAGGGAAGACTCCGTTTGATCGGCCAGATCTTTGGAGATCTCATCGAAAAGCGACCGCATCAATCATCGGAAACCGCCCGTTCGCCAGAGAAACTGCCGGTTTCAATTACTGCCAATTTTTAAAATCAGACTGCCCAACGGGAAAACTGCCAATTCAATAGATTAAACTGCCAGTTCGATAATTGGAACTGCTCAGAATAATACTCCCCCATTCGAATTTCAATCCTCATCTTCGAAATCGCTACCGAATTCAGATAGAGCATCATCCCCCCTACATTCAGAGTCTTCGGACGATCCAGATCCTTGAGAAGACTCCCAGCTCTCGGTCTGACGTCTGGCTTCTTTCCGAAGACTTTGTGCTTATATCAGAAGCAGAAGGGTGTGGCAGTAGGAATGTGACTTCTGGATCTTTAGGCTTATGCTTTGATTCCTCGATAGCGCGGAAGGTGTTCACGATTGGATCAGAGGAGATGAAGAGCATATTTAGCAGATCGTAATTCGAATCGATTCTCGACTTTTTTCTTGTGTTGTGCAGCCGGAAATGACGGCACTCTTTGTGACGGGCTTTTTGAGCTTCTTCGGTGAGAATCCCGATCGGAACTGGGAGGTGTCGAATGACACTGGCACTGTGATCTAATATTTTTTGGACGGTCGGAGTGATTCCAAACCATGGATAGAGTTCCCCCAACACGGTTCTCGTTTCTCCGAGATTATCTTCGAACTTATCTACGTCTATTCGAGATTTCGAAGATATGGTCTTCAAAATGACCCTGAAGCGCTTGATTATGGTTTCATCAAGCCCCGTGATAGAGGCACTGACACCTGATTCTCTGAAATATTGTCTGGCCATGTTGCCATCATCAGTGTTCCCCGATCCTTGTCTGGGTTCATCTGAACGATGACCGAGCCGTTCCCTGATGTCCCTCTGTATTGCGCGTTTTTTCAAATTTACTATCGCCTTTTCCGCTTTTGTTGCTTTTTTCTTCTTCAGATCTAAATTATATGACAAATTCAAGAGATATTCAAACATTCTTATCCAAGCATGAACCGTGGATAAACCGAAAGGATAGTTCACGATATCAGGGGGAGGCACTGAGCACTCTTGGAGTTGTTTCGGAGTTTTCCTGCAGATGTAGCAGGTTTGAGTGCTTCTGGTGTCAGTAAGCGCATTGATTACCTTACCATCCACCATGGTAAGCATGAATCGGTTGGAAACTGAGATTTCGACGGCAGCCACTTCTATCTGTGTCGGACGCAGAGCCTTGATTTGTTTCCCCACGAGAGTGACTCCTTCTTTTATGGATTGAATCGTTTCCGCTCCGGATTTGAGCTTGATGGGGCGTCAAACACGAGTAGAGCCGGGAACAGGATTCTGCCAAGCACAAGCGTGACCATTTGATGAATGGAGCTCCAGGAGAACGAAGGAGAACAGAAATATAGCCCCGTCATCCATGAATGACCTGCTAAATTTCCGCTGGTACCGGCTTTGATTGCCGCTCCCGTCGCATCCCAATTTGCACAAGAGGGTAAACTCTCTGTTGCCGGCATCGATATTTCTGGCGACTGATTGCGAAACTTCCCCGGTGCACATGCACGTGGTCGTCAAATCTAAGATACTCTTCAGTGATGCCTCTGCTCTGGTTTCAGCGACCTTTATCCCTTCCTCAGGAGGGCAGCATGCGATCTTGGCCGCTTGGACTTCGCGGTACGATGGAAGGAATAAATGACCACATGCTGCGCTGAGCCTCCTGAACCCATCGTAAGATCGTCTTGTCAGTTCGCAGGGCACAAATAGGGCGAGAGCTCCCTCGGGCTCACAGAGTCTTCCATTCACACACACCCCTGGAGGTTTCTCCGTCGGTCGCGGTTTCAGAGAGCTTCCAATCTTTTTAACTTTCCGAGAGTTTTTCCGGTCTCCGGTCGCGTGTAAGGCTTTCGAGGCAGCACGCAGCAATTGATCAGGTCCAGCCGGAAACGGATGCTCGACTTTATCTCTTTTGGTTCTCTCGGCCAAGTTTGAGATGCTCTTCGGTGGGCGCCCCCCAGGGCCGGGTGTCCCAAGCATTCTTTCTTCCTCAAAAGGTGGAGGACAGACTCGAAGCTCAAATTTGAAGCTCTCATTATCGATCGCGTCTTTCCTCCGGCTCCGACGGTTCCCATTCTTCTTCGGGTTCATTCGTGGAGCCATCCATCTCAGGTCTTCATTGACCTTTGTGATCTTCGAATGAATTTCCCACGGCCTTTGTGATCTTCGAATGAATTTCCCACGACCTTTGGTTTGGCTCATTGCCGAACCAGAATCAAATTTCGTCACCGCGATGAGTATTCATTTCGATCGCGGAGCGGCCGGCGTCTTACTGTCCTGCGCGCCGGATTCGCCCCAGCTCCGTCTCATCTGAAGCCGAATCCTCCTCTTTCTTGAACTTAATCCACGTAGAAGCTATCCGGGTTCGCCAACCCGTTCGAAGACAAAAAGGAATGAGGAAAAATCAAAGCTCTCCCTTGGTCAAGCCAGGTGTCTTGTCCCCCTTCCGTCTCCCGTCTGAGTTCTGCAATCTCATTGATACATTCAGATGGAAATATTCTTGAGATGATTGTACATGATTTGGGGCATCTACGTCCATGGCAATTGAAGCTTGTCAATTCGCCGAATGTAGTGGCTCAAGAACGAAATGACAAGTCGCGGCCTTAGTCCATTCTTAAACGGACATTTCCATCCTTGCAGCGGAGAATCGCAGACCTGGAGGCCGAAAGGGATTATTTCCGAGATTTGTGCCGCCGCCTACTACGAGAGCTGCGAGAACAGCAGCGAAAACATCACCAGCAGCAACAAGAACAACACATAGATCGTCTTCTAGAGCAGTGGTTCCCAAACTTTTTCTTCCACGGAACCCTTACGGGGTTCCGTAAGGGTTCCGCCGGTAGGCTTTGGGGTTCCGCGCAATTCTCCACGGAGCCCCGGGGTTCCGCGGAACCCAGTTTGGGAAACACTCTTCTAGAGGAGCTGCTGCAAGAACGACGACAGCAACGACAACAACGCGAAGAAGAGACTGAAGGGAGTATCCCTTCGGATCTCATAGCGTTCGTTGACGAGTTCGCTCCGTGAAGGTCAGTATTGTAGATTGCCGCGCGGAAGAAATCTTTGGAGACAGGGGCGAGGACCCGTATCTATCAGAAATCCCTGGATAACATCAGTCATGAGTCATGAGGAACGAAATAGGAACGAAGGCGGGGGACGTCGTGGAGCTACCATCTCTGGGCTTCATTGACCTTTGTGATCTTCGAATGTATTTCCCACGACCTTTGGTTTGGCTCATTGCCGAACCAGAATCTAATTTCGTCACCGCGATGAGTATTCATTTCGATCGCGGAGCGGCCGGCGTCTTACTGTCCTGCGCGCCGGATTCGCCCCAGCTCCGTCTCATCTGATGCCGAATCCTCCTCTTTCTCGAACTTAATCCACGTAGAAGCTATCCGGGTTCGCCAATCCGTTCGAAGAAAAAAAGGAATCAGGAGAGCTCTTCCTTGGTCAAGCCAGGTGTCTTGTCCCTCCTTCGTCTCCCGTCCGAATTCTGCAATCTCATTGATACATTTAGATGGAAATATTCTTGAGATGATTGTACATGATTTGGGGCATCTACGTCCATGGCAATTGAAGCTTGTCAATTCGCCAAATGTAGTGCCTCAAGAAGGAAATGACAAGTCGCGGCCTCAATCCCTCCTTAAACGGACATTTTCATCCTTGCAGCGAAAAATCGAACAATTAGAAGCAGAGAGAGATTTTCTGCGAAGCTTGGTCGTGCAACAACAAGAACAGCAACAACGACAACAACAACTGCTACAAGAAGGAGGGCGAGTAATCAATCGCCTTCTTGAGCTGCTATTCCCGCAGCAGCAGCAGCACCAACCACAACAGCAGCAACAGCAGCAACAGCAGCAACAGCAGTGGCCCGCTTTTCAAAGGTCAGTATTGAAGATTGCCGTGCGAAAGAAATCTTTGGAGACGGGGGCAAGGTACTCCCGCCGATACGGTCTGAGAGAACCTCATAATCGAGGCATTCACAGACATTCTCGAAATGATTATCTTTAGCTCTGCTTGGATGCTGTGCTAAGGTTGGCCGGATCATGAATTTTAATCAACTCGCGGCTGATAGCTCGGACCTGGGTAACATTATATTCGAACAGCAATGGGGACACTGACGTGAGCAAGATTCCGTTTCGGACACATTCCGGAGATAATCCTTAGCTGACATTGGTTTCCTTTCTATTCGATGCTGATGATTCCGAGTGAATCCAAGAGTATCGTCTGCATTGTCAGATCGTCATGGGAGCGGAGAGAAATTCCTGTCCGGCCTCAGCGTGAATTCGGCTCCGAGCCCCGACTAGAAGTATCGCACTACTTCTTCGTATACACTGCTCTTCATACGGTGTTCTCGCGACGAAGTGAAATTCCCCGGACGGCTACTGGCTTATGGAGGCGCGACGCCGACGTATAGCAGGCCATGTGTGAAGATACGGTCATCGATGCGTACACGCGAAATAGGTCCTGCCACGGCGCAGAGACGAATGTCCTTGACATCCTGGGCGCTCAGCGAGCCCGACAGGGTAAGAAGACTGCGATGGCGAGTGAAAGATTCGTACGCTCCGAGCTATCGGGGCATCGCTCGGAGTGTCCTTGCGGTGATATCCAGGGGCAAGCAGGACAAGCGAGCGAAGTACGACTCGTTGCTCGGCGAGTATATTCTGATCCCGTTCGTGATCGAGTCCACCGGGGTTTGGGGTGACAAAGCCCTCAGATTCGTAGAGAAGATTGGCCGCAGAATCAAGAGCAGAGACGGTAACAAAAGAGCGATCGCCTTCATTCGGCAGCGGATCGCAGTCGAGGTGCAGAGAGGAAACTCAGGACTCATCGCTGGAGGGGTCTTTCAATGTGGAGCCCTCGGGGAACTTAGTTTCCTAAGCGGCTGGCTTTTCTCGGAACTCCCACTTTCAAGTGATTTAAGTCTCCATCAATAAGATCAAAGCTAGATGGAAATATTCTTGAGATGATTGTACATGATTTCGGGCATCTACGTCCATGGCAATCGAAGCTTGCCGATTCGCCGAATGTAGTGCCTCAAGAAAGAAATGACAAGTCGCGGCCTTAGTCCCTTCTTCAACGGACATTTCCACCCTTTCAGCGTCGGATACAGCAGCGGTCGGCAAGCTTTCCCAGTCTGCGGACCCCCGGAGCACCGATTCTCTCTGCGCGGACCCCCCAAGTTTATCTAGGGGAGGGGGGGGCGCGGACCCCCAGCTGATTTTGCAGACCCCTGGGGGTCAGGGGAAGGTATCGTCCAACAAAGAACGAAAGGACTGAAGGACGGCGTTTTTCCCAAAATAAAGGGGTTTGTTTTGAACAAAAGAACGGCTGCTGTTTTTGAACGGAAGAACGTATGTTGAGCTTAAAGCGGAGTCTGAGAGCAATACGGGGCTGCCTATGATCTTTGCCCGGCATGCGATCGAGATCGGGCGGTCCCATCAGCTAGTTATTTCCGGGCACCAGCTTGTTCAGGACCTGTTATACGGAGGTTCGGTGTGATCCTCCTGAGCGAGAGTTCTCGACACGAGTACCCGGGATTTCTCGAGAGTTTCGGAACCAGAGTCGGGAAAACCCAGATGCCTCGGATAAGCAACCTATCGGGCAGTACCATGAAGAAGTCTTCCCGGGATTATACAGGATCGTCAGGTCAGCTGAATACCCGAAGGGTTTCACCGCCTTTGAACTCTCGTATAGAGAGAGCCGAAAGTGGCTGCAATCTCGGAATCCTGTGCGATCCGCTTTTGCATCGGAGAGGTCCCGAAGGATCATTGAGGTTCGCGCCTTCTTTCCCCTGACTCCCTCATTGAGTAGGCCGACTGTGATTGTCGATTGTCATCCCAGTCGATCCGCCGGAACATGGAAGAGGTTTCCAGAGCATTCTTGAGGATCGCATTCGTCTTTTTTAGGTTTTTCCATAGATAGGACTGGCTGTGACCTCAAAGGCGAGATCTCAGGCAGCAGCAGAATCGAGGCGGATTACCAGGGATCGTGTAGTCCCGAGGAATATGCATTTCCAAGAAGCTCTTTGAGAATCTTTATCTGTCCCGCATATCAGCTCAGCATGTCGCGTGTTAAGCGTTTTTCCCCTCATGCTCCGCATTCTTCCCCACATAGAAATCCGAGCCCAAGCGATAACGAAGACTCGTTCAATTGGTGTTCTCTGAATCCTGAATAGGCTGAAGAGCAGATTCGGTAAGTGGTGCTCGGTGACTGGAGAAGCCTTGTCGAACTGTTAACTGTGAGCTGTGACCCGAGTGTTTGACCCAGGATCTGCACTTCCCCTTCGAGAGCTGAGACCGTGACTGGCACCAGCAACTTTGAGCTCCTCATTCCTCACGCCTGACCCGGGGATTGCTCGCTTTTGTCGTGAGACCAGAGTACGCGTTGCTCTTGACTCCATCCGTATTAGGAATCTCATGAATCATCTTCATTGATTTTACGAGCTTGATAGCAAGTGCAACGCCGCAGGCAGCATAGCGAGGGTCACGCTTGGAACTCGGAACCCGACTCATACGAATTCAGTTCAGTCGAGCTCTGCACGATATTCTAGATTCTCATATCGGAGTGATGTCTCTGACTAGAATCTCCTATTTATCCTTCGAAGCTCTGCAACCCGAGATGGAACCTCCATTCTGCTCCGACATAGAAATTGACCGTTGCCCAGATATATCTACCGATTCTGCTCCTGAAATACAGGAAGCGTTGTTCTGTCCAGGACGGATTCGAAGTGGTTAGATTGGGCCCCCGACATTCTATTATAATGTCTCACCACTCACCACGTCACCACCCACCAGCCTTCCCAGTCGACAGCGATGGACTCTAAGCGAATCAACCAGCTTCGGGTTCGCTCGTTCCGGGTGCGCTCGCTGCCGCTACGCTCGCCATGAGCTCGATGCAATAAGCCTTTCCCGAACACACACAACAAGGGACAATGAGACCCAGGATTCTCGAGGCGTCCAGCCCTCCAGGAAACCCCAAGTCGGGTCCGAGTCCGAGCGCCGAAAGGTCCTGCATATACATAGAGCCGACGATTGTTCCGGAGCTCGACTTTGATGGAACGACTGATACTGCTCCTGAAGTTCCTCGGTCGTCGCCCTGAGCAGAAGGCCCCCATCAGAGCCGAAATCAGGGTAAGTTTCGTTTAAACGATCAACAACTTGGAACCTGAGACCGTCACATTTGCGATTGGTCATGGATGGTAGAATATCAGTGCATGAAAGTTTTTTGAATTAGTGATAGAAAACTCCAGAGGTTCCTTCATGAACCTTTTAGAACTCGACGGAGACCATTCTCAGACTGACGATTTCGCCAAAAAGGTCGAAAGTGAGTGATCCTCTACTCTTTCGAGAGGAAAGGTTTTTGAACCCGCATATATGTTCCGTAAAGTTCCGATTTCTGGTTTCTGTTTGCTCTGCCTCCCCGAAAAATTGCTCCGTCTGTCCGTTTAGGGCAAAGAATCCGAAGCCAGTTCGAGGAGCCTTCTCAAGGCAGGGCCAAATGTAAGACTTGCACGAACAAGCTCATCACTTGCGCCAATGGCAGTATCACTGCCATGAAGAACCACCTGGGATCTGCGGGGCATAGAAAGGCCTGCAAGGATCCTCCTGGAGAGGGTGGTGCAGCCATGAGGCACGCAAAAAGTAAAAGAGTAGAATGTAACTGCTATACTGTGAAGCGCAGTGCAGCTCTGAAAAATTGGATCGTAGCGACGCTCGCCAATGTTTGCCTTATTGCTCTGACGACCCCCGCGCATCCAGTTTTCCGCATTCTCTTCTGGTTGGCCAATCTAGGGTCCATAAACACCAAACTTGCCCGTAAGATCTCTGACGACGAGCACGAGAGGATACGGCTTCTGCTCGTGTCTGATTTCGAGCGTCTCAAGATGAAAGGAGCAGTCTTCACGTTAGTTGCCGACGAGTGGTCGTGGTGTACGAAGCGCTTCGTAGGAATCGTTCTGCAATGTTCCGATGTCATTCCAAGTCTTGGCTCCCATTCGGTGGAAGTATTCGTCCGCTCCAGGGAAGCGGGGACGGCCGAGAGGCTTCTTGAGGCCATAAGAAAGCACTCCAAGCATTCGGGCTCACTCTACAAGACCTCCGCGGAATGACATCGGACGCTGCGTCCGTGATGCTTAAAGTAGTTTGACTGATTGAGCGCGAATGCGCGCCGAAAACCTTCTACCATCAGCAATGCTTTGCTCATGGCCTTCATATAGCCGTCCTCAACACCTTCAAAGGCAGGATTCAGCGCGACATTGACCCGCCGAGTACAGGAATCTTGGGCCAGGGGAGTGGCGGGGAAGAAGACGGTGACACAATCGGTGTCGATCTCGAGTTCGGTAACGATAGCGCACCTGAGCGAACATTGGAGGAAAAGAACGAACGAACTAGATCTGGATCGAGCTGTGGTACAAAAAATCAGGAAGATCACGAAAGACTTCAGAGCCAGCCACAAAAAATGCGACCAGCTGGAGCGAATCTGTCGCTGCCTGAATCCTGATTCGAAAATTTTCAAACTCTTGCCCGACGTGCATATCAGGTTGGTAATGTAGTGGTTCCTCATTTCATTCGTCCTTCGCAGTGTGCGATGTGTGCAGTCGCGGATTCGAGTACACTGCCAGGATTGATTCCTGGGTTCTTCTTCAACATGGGAAGAATGAGCAGTCTCTGTCATTTGCGGTGACACCTCCCTCGTTTTGTCCTTTCCACAAATCCGTGCTCTGACTAATCCACAGGTGGAATAGCACGCTCGTGATGGTCGAGCGTTTCCTGACGCTCCAAAGAGCACTCGAAATATTTTACGAGGAACAAGGCGACGCATTCCCCCTGACAGCGAGAGAGATCGCGAAAGTGTTCCGACCTGTCTCTTTGAAGCGAATCCTTCAACATGGAATCCTATGAGAAGGGGAATCGTGACGAGTCTCTTATGAGCGAGTTTCTGTTATAAGCGAGTTTTCAAGTCTCCTATATGCGATTTTTTTAACATGGGAGTCTATGGGCTCGGAGACCGGGGAATAAAATCTGTCTCTTATAAGCGCAAGTCTCTTATATGCGTATCTCTTATAAGCGGGTCCGCCAGTACTTGATAAGACATTTCGAAAGGACGCTCGTCAGTTTTAGAAACGGATGCCCACATTCAGTACAATCATTTTTTCGGTGTACCTGAGAGAGATCCGGGCGGAGGGTCTCAGAACGTCGCAAGCCTGGAGCCTCATTTCCCGACCCTCCCCCTCCATGGAGAGCACTATCGCATGGCCAGTTTTCCGGCAAAAATCATTCCATGCGTGTCGACCGGAGTGTGTCACGTTTTCAGCGTATCATCCTCGCTCGGAATATTCTCTTGACTCGGAGCGTCCTTGCCACTCGCAGTAGCCGGAGGTTTCGCGATTTTGTGTTTCTTGAGGTGACGATTGATGTGGCTCCTCTGCTTGAAGCTTTCCCCACGTTCCTTGCAAACGAATGGTCTCTCCCCGGTAAAGATTCTCGTATGGTCTTTGAGCTCAGATTTCCGCCGATACCTATTTCGCAGGCGAATGGTTTTTCTCCTGCATGTAATCTTTTGTGAGCATAGACATTATACAACTTCTGAGCGAATTCCATTCCGCACTGATCGCAAGTAAATGGTTTCTCCTTGGTGTGAACCTTCTCGTGGGCTTGGAGGTCACATCGGCGGAAAAATTTCCTCTCCCATTCGGCGTAGCTGAACTGGGCTTCGTTGGTGTGAGTGATCCTATGACGCTGGAGACTTCTTTTCAGTGAGTACTTCCTTCCACACTCATCGCAAACGAACGATTTCTCAGCTTTTGTTTCTTCGGGCTTATTTTCATTGACACAATCCCCAGATCGACTATCACCATCATCGTCACAATTATCCGGTGCTCCCTGGTTCTCCTTTCCTTCATCATTCCAAGGCATACTGTCTTCATTATCTCCACAATATATCGGCGTCTCCTCCTTCTTATATTCGTTGAGACGCTCCTTAGATTGACTGTCTTCAACGACGGTGTTTTTCGGTGCCCATCCTCATTGCTAAAATTTTGAGATTGACTCTCCTCATCGAAGTCACAATTCAACACCAATCATCCTCATTATCCACAAAGAGTGAACTCCGCAACAGACCCCCTTCATCGTCATCATCATCAGCATAATTGATAGTGGGTTCCTCTTCTATCAGCTGAAGTCCAGATATGGTCTCGATGCTTTCGTCAGAATCGAAAACTTCCCCCGATGGAGAAGGGTCCGTTCTCGAATTCCGTTTGGAAAAATCCATCTCCATCCTGATAACCTGAGATGGATGTCATAGATCTGCCGGAAACACGGTAACCTTCGGCATTGGGTTCTTTCGCATCGTCTCCTCATCATAGAACGCTCCGACGCCATCCCCTCCGCGCGCGAAGGTCAAAAGACCCTTCGCTTGTGATGAATGCGCGAAGAGGTTCCTTACGAAATGGTGTGCCGTCTTGCACCAGAAGATACACTCTGGTGAGAGACCGTTTGTCTGCCCGACGTGTCCGCAGACTTCCTGTTGGGGGAGTGCTTTCGATAGACACGTGCGACACAATTGCAAGACCAAGCCGGACGCGCGTAGCCGTCCCGAAGGGAAGGGCTCGGGGTCTGAGGAAGATCCCGCAAGCCGTCGGAGAGAGCAATTCGTCGAGCGCGAATCTTCGGGTAGATTTGGCTACAGAAGCCGATCTCTGGTATCCCGACGGAGCCCCAGGGGAGCGGGAAAATTCGCTTGCGATGAGTGCGGCAAAAAAATTAAAACGAGTTTGTATGTCGCGCACCATCAGATAAGACACACGGGTGAGAAGCCACGCTTGTGTCCGAACTGTTTCCGAAGTTTACGGTGGATCTCTGATTTGAATGAACTTAAGCTATCAAGCTGTCGGGTCGGACCGCATATCCCCCGCGATCGCGCAGGAAGCTCCGCGCGAGATCGCGGAAATCTTTTGCCCTCGCGGAACAAACCCGCAGCCGATGAGCCTCAAACTGTCTCGAAGCAAGCAGCGGGATTCCACGGTGAAAGTCGCTCGGACGTCTACATGCGCACCCATGAAGACGCAAAATCCTTCGCCTGCGAAGAATGCCAGAAGAGTTTCAAGACACCACGGTATGCGGCCATCCGTCGAATGATACACACAGGAGAGAAGCCGTATCTGTGTCGCATCTCTTCTGAGACATTCCGCGTGAAGACAGACTTAAATCGACACATGCAATTACATGGTAAGGTCCAGCCATTTGCCTGCAGAGATTGCGGCGAACGTTTCTGGCGGCAATGGTCACTGAGAAATCACAGGGAAAGCCACATCATACGGAAGCCTCATCCTTGTTCGAAATGTTCAATGAGTTTTCTCACAAGTCGCGGGCTCCTCAGACACAAATACAACCATCGTCAGGAGGAGCCGTACCGCCGCGATTGGGGACTGGAGTAGCGCGCTTGAATTTATTCTATGGCAGGGCACCGAGCGACTCGTACCCTTCATGGAATGACTCGGCACTCGAAGGATCTCGTCCGCTGCTCCTCCTGCGGGGCGAATCTTGGAAATTTCCGAGTGCCTTCGAGTTGGAGAGCGTGCGGCTGCGTCCTGAGGAGCAGCGGGCTCTTGTCGGAGACCCGATACTGGCCCCATCGAATGACACACAGGGTGTTTATGTTTTCTTTGGCTCATTGTCTCGTCGTCGAGCAAAATTTGACGGAGAGCACTCTCCGAAGAGTTCGAGCTCCCTCGCTGTATGGATGATGACCTCTCGCAGTTTGATTCGTGCATTGGATAAGTTATTCATCGAGATTCAGGCGCTATGAACGAATCCTGGGAGTGGAGCCTTAGTCGGGAAAACGATCTTCCCAGCAAGATTCTCCTTCATCGAACCGGGTGATTGCCACAGCTGGTTCGTTCAAGGGACTTCTGTTTTGAAAAGAATTCTCTCTCATGGTGGAGTCGCCAAATTTCGAGTGTCCCTTCGAGATCGTGACAGATCGGCAACCGCGATTCACTCCTCCGAAGAGATACTCTCCGGGCCATCAGGGCGAGAATCGGGCTTCGGAAGCGGGGACTTCGAGGAAACCGGTCATGATTAGCGGGATTCATCCTCCCGCAATCCGCAGATATCGACGCTTACCTGAGATGCTATCAAGCGAGCAGGAGTCTCGCTCCGCAGCATCTGAGGATGTGGAAGAATCGTAATAGCAAAGTCTCGAAGGGAGAATGGGTCGACGAAATTTTTGCTACGGAATTTGGCTCGTCGTCCGCGACCTAGTCCTATCGGTAATCTCATGCTACGTGCCTTCCAATCGACTCGGAATCGAGGGCTCCGTATTCGCAAGATCTGCTCGATGCTCATCATGTTTGTTGACCCTAATATCGAGGGCTCTTTCGGTGAAAAAAAAGATTTCGAACACGATGAATCCTCCCGCCGCATTTCAACTGCGAACATCACGACGAGCATGGCGCGAGGTGCATGTCGCGGGGAGAATTTACACGACACTTCATCCCGGGGACACTCTCGCACCGTCACTATGCTTCGTGCTCTATGGCGCAAAGATTCCTCGTTGCCTCAGTATCGATCTCGTACGAGAGGATCCAGTTGTGTTCGAATTTCAAGATGGAGGCGGCGAGGTCTGAAAAGGATGGCATTTTCTGACTACTCAGATCCGAGACTCGTCGTTCGAGCTCTTCCTGCTCTCATTATGCACAATGACTTAAACGGATGATCCATTCCAGGGTACGCATTGTGTGGGTTGTGATTCTCTCAGCGATAGTTCTCAAACAAATGAAATCTTCCTTCATGAAGAAGGAAGTCGGGACTTGTCCGAGACCGAAGGATCTCCGAGCGTTGGGATGCTCCTGTTCTATACTACCGAAGGGCTCTGAACGGAGTTTCGTTTGTAACGCAGCGCGGTGGAACGCTGACACTGCGGCGAGATTCGCAATCATTGCGGGTTACGCAGAAAAAAATGTGAGGGATCAATACCCTTTCAGGAGCTCAGAGGGCGCTCATCCATATCGCTTTAGAAATTTTCTCTTTGAGGCTTGTCCGGGATATAATGGGGACTCTCGAGTTCTCTAATCATCTCCGTTTTTGGCTCATCTTGCAGTCTTTCCAATTTCGCGGCAAGCTAAAGTGGGAGACGGCTAAAAGTAACGTGAGTCATTTCCTCCGAAGATGAAGCTGAACATCGTTTCTAGAAGATTCGAGATAGAGATCCCCGGCGTGTTGCTTTCCAGGGCTCCTCGGAAGAGCTTGAACGAGTCATCACATCGCCTTTCACCGCTTTGTGTGGTTCAAATGTACAATCCCTGAAACTCCTGCATTTCACGTATGCCGGAGAGCCTCCCCATTGTAACTTCGCTTCATTGGAGTTCGATGATGTCTCAATTGACTTCCCCACCTTCTTCTCAACCGCGAAGTACGCTTGGCGTATGTCCCGTTAAGAAATGCAAATTCCTGCTCGTCTTTTCTTGACATATCCTCACGCTCATTCCTTCCCTCCTGAGCAAGGCCTTCCCAACTACGCGTTTTGAATCAGAAGAATTTTACCGGACTGGAGAACCTCAGCGGAGTCAAAGACCTACGCATCCACAACAGCTCATTGGACGGTGAGTTGTCCTCTGAGTTTGTTATCTACGTGAATCAGAACCAACGAGAGTCGTGAGCAATTTGTCGAGAGAAATCAGAAGTACCGTTCCGACCCCGAAAATAGAAGCTCGGGGCGAACATCACGAAGCAGAAGGCAGGATTCTGAAGATCCTAGTTTCCTCGGTGTGGCTTAGGATGTAAGTGAAAGACGCTAACTCTCGACTCCTCCCCCAGCTTATACTAATTTCCGACTGATGACGGATCTGCGGATCCTCGCCATCGAGGCGAGCGACTTACAGACACAGCGACTGGATTTTATCCCGAAACGGAGCAATTCGCTCCACCTCGTGCAAATCAGGTGAGTTGATCTCCTCCAATTGAGGCGATCCAGAAGCCAGGATTCCGTCTACACAGACCCGAGCTAAGACTTATGGGTCTCCATATATGACTCGGGTCCTTGAGCCTGTCGCTCGGTGGAACCTGAGCAACTTCCAAGTTAAGAACTCAGGTCAGCCGAATGCGGTAGCTCGCCATGAGATCAGATAATCTGTAGGAGCATCCTCTATTCTTGAAGGGACTGCAAGATAAGAAGCATAAGCGCGGACCTATGGAGCGCGGCACCGCATTTACAACATCTTGACCTCGCGAACAACGAGATAGAATCGCTGCCAGAAGATCCGAACCAGCGGGACACTCGTCCATCCTTGTTTCTAGCCGGTAAGCGAAAAATGGACGAGCAATCCACCAATATTCATGTGATGGTCTCGGTGGGACGAGGTAGCAAGCTCAACTCATTCTCTTTCGGAGCTGATGGTGGAGTGGGTTTTAGTGGATGGTATCAATTCAATTGTTTCTGGTTTCCAGGCAATCCGCTTAATTGTGAAAAACTGGACTGGACGAGAGGTCGGGTGATCAGAAATCCGACTTGGCAAGCCGACAGCATTCCTCAATGTTATCCCCGAAACTAGTACCTACGTTTAATTTCAAACTTCCTCATCTAACCCCTCCGATTCCGAGAAGAGCTCTTCGGAATCGTGTTTGACTGACCTCTATTTTCGCCTTCGCCGGAGAAAAAGATTGCCGCACGTGATATGGGTATTAAAGTAAAATATACAGATTGATGATGTGCTTGATTTCTCTCGCGCTTGGGGTCGGATCCTACTCGAGATGTCATCGGGGCGGGAACGTTGCGAGACACCGCGCTCAAGGAACTTCTGAGGTATCGAACCCTCATGGTCCGCGCGCATTCGTCGTCAGTCACAGAGCGCCGGCACCCCCTTAAACGCTCCATCCGGGTGGGAAGACCTTCCTAGGTGGTGAATGTCATGCGAACGAGGCTCACAGCCGACCTGAAGCGCATACGCATGCGATCGGGCGTCGGTGAACACTTCAATCCAATTTCTCTAAGATCGCTGTCTGGAATTCATGGATTCATTCCCTCATAGAGCACGGCGTTCTCATATTCAACTTAATTCGTGAAACAATCAATCCTCGCAGAGGAGGAGAGGGAGTTGCACAATCTTTATTACGTTTTCGAATGCGCGTCAAATTATTCCATCTCTTCGTCCTTGGGCAGAGCTTTGCCGGGCTGGTTTTCGTGCGTTCTTCCGTGGATTCGGAGACTATGCTTCCGGGCAAAGGTCTTCTCACAGACTTCACAGGCGTAAGGTCTCTCTCCACTGTGGACGATCTCGTGGCTCTTCAACCCGATGGACCGCGCAAAAGATTTTCCGCAAGTTGAGCATTTGAAAGGTTTCTCCCCAGAATGAGCTCTCTTATGATCCTCGAGTTGCCCGATATATCTATAGGTATTGGGGCATTCATCGCAGGCGAAAGGCTTCTCTTCAGCGTGCTTTGCCTTATGTTTCTCCAGCTCGGCTTTCCGGAGAAATCCCGACCGACAGCTGTCACAACGGTACGGTCTGTCATCGTGCACTATTTGGTGTGACCGCAGCATCGACGAGGTGGCGAAGCTCAAAGAACATGAGCTACACGGGAACGGCCGCTCGCCTGTGTGGGAACGCTGGTGATCATTGAGATGAGATTTGATCTTGAAGCTCGCTGGACACTCTCTGCAGGCGTACGGTCTCTCTCCCGTGTGGGTACGCTCGTGTACGACGAGATTTGATGTGGTCACGAATCCCATCGAACAGACCGAACAGAGGTGAGGTTTTTCTCCTTTGTGAGCGCGGGTATGAACTCTGAGATCCGAGCTCGTGAAAAATCGTGAAGTACATTCCGTACAAGCATGCCGTCGCTCTCCCCTGTGCCGCAAAAGATGCACACGCATGCTTGATTTGCTTCGCAGAACTTTGCCACAATGATCGAGAGGACACTTCACACTCTGGTCCTCCGCCCCGACAGTTTGCTGTACTTTCCTCGTCATTTCGGAGCCTCAAAGCACGTCGTGATCCCAAGTGGTTACGAACACTTCTTTCATACACTACGGGACTCGAGCTTTTGAGCACAAGGCTTCGGAAGATCATGCCTAGAAGACTTCTGAGCTCTGGGGAGAGGAGGCACGAAAAACGAAACAGAGCCTGGCGAGAGGGCTCGCAGACAGCTGCCGCTCACATTCCTCCTTTTTCACGAGTTCTAAAAGCTGGCGTCTCACTCCCGGCATCTCGGAGCTGTGATTCTAGCATCAGAGAGTCCCAACCTAACACGCCCGGAACCCTTCAATCGACGAGAGCTAATTGCCCTGATTGCGGAGCCCCAGAGAAGGACACCCTCATCGTTCTGGAATGCGACGACCAAAAGGAGCCTCGTACCGACTCGGACCTCACCCCGATACCACCGCGAAAGATCTGAGGAGGACAAAGAATTCTTGAGAGAGGGGGCAAATGAATGATCCGTGGATGCCCAGAATTCACCCCTGAAATGAAAGGGAGCATATAAATTCATATAGAAAATCGAAATAAAATCCAACAAGATCACCCATCATATATGTATAATGCATTCGATCGAGGGATACACGGAATTTCGCATTTAGATGAAGAAAATATTCCGCCGAGTCAGTATAAGGCGTTGCTTGTGATCCAGGCCGCCCTCGACGACATCCCCGCTAGTGCCCACGCCAGTAGATAATCAGCCAGACTCCTGGTCATTCTTTCGTTGGGAGAAACTCATCTCTCCGAATATCTGATGCAATAGTCTGACTCGTCGCCGGTCTTCCTGCGAGGGACAAGAATTCCCTCATGTTGTGATGTAGACCTTTAAGATCAGAAGGAGGAATTATCAAGTGATTTGATTTCGTTCCGCGGAGCCCCTCAGGAGTCCTCTGAGAGCTCGAATGACATCGAGAGGAGAGGTCCGTTATGAGTGACTTTTTCGGCTCCCCCGAGAGGCGTCTTATGAGCGGGTTAGACTGTTCGTGGTTTCGAGTGTTCACCTACCGGACCCCTCGTCATGACTTCCAGTGTAATATTTTCCATGACGAAGACAAGGCGCTCGGAGACTTTGGAAGCTGGAGTCGAGCTGTAGGCGGTAATAATTATGTGAAGGGACGGACGATCGGCTTCGGCAAGATTTTACCTCGACTACTACCAGGGTCTACATATGCGGGACTTTGGATTGAGATTTGGCGGAAACCGATCCGGGCGAGATGTCCCCCAATCCACGGTTTGCCCCAAACTGAACGCGGGACACAAGGCGGTCAAGGATCTCGATTGATCCCAAACTGTATGAGTGAAACGGGAATGGTCGTCAGAAACTGCGAGCAGAGTCGGCGTCGATGGGGGAGTAGTGACTGGAAGACGTCTCCTTGATTGGAAGCTCATGCGAATATATGCCAGCGTATTCAGTAGATCTGACGCCACTGTCTTCTTCCAGGAAGCCCGGAACGGTATGGTTTCGCAGGCAATGAGCTATACATACGGTTTGGACACATGTTAAAATCCTCACCGCAGGGCTGTGGAACCCGATGGAAACGTATCCTACATTCCTACTGGGATGCCCGTCACACGATCCGTGTTTCTGGTCATTACACTCACAGAAGGGAAGAACCCGAGCTTAAGATCAGGGGTAGATTCCTTTATTATTCCGATCTTTTCGGTGCGGACTGGTAAATTCATTTCTCTGATGAGTTACAGCTTCGCATATTCTCATTGATAAAAACATAGATAAAGTCAGCTCTACAGGTCACAAATTACAACAAGTTAAAGAATACATGCGGATTATTGCTCGTCATTGGCGGATGACGTGGATTGGTCGTCCCCTTTATCGTGTGTCCTACCGTGGATTTTGAGGTATTGCTTCCTGGCAAATGTTTTCGCACAGACCGGGCATGAATAAGGTCTGTCCCCACTGTGAACGATAGAGTGGCTCTCCAAACCTGATACGCGCACGAAACTTTTCCCGCAAGTTTTGCAAACGTAAGGTCTCTCTCCGGAGTGCACTCGTTTATGCACCTCAAGAAGCGCAGGCGCTTTGAAAGTTCTATCGCATTCTGTGCAAGCGAAAGGCTTTTTCTCGGCGTGCCTTGCTTTATGACTCTTGAGCTCGGCTTTCCGACAGAAACTCAACCTGCACTCATCACAACGGAAGCGTTTGTCATTGTGTATGAGCAGATGAGAGCGTAGACTGGACGAGGTGGAGAAACTCGACGCGCATTGAGTACAAGGGAAAGGCCGCTCCCCGGTGTGGCAGCGTAGATGGTCATTCAAGTGAGACTTGATCTTGAAGCTCGCTGGACACTCCCTGCACGCATACGGCGTTTCTCCGGTGTGGAAACGTAAGTGAACGGTGAGATTCGATTTTGCGGCGAAGCCCATCGAACAAACAGAGCAGACATAGGGTTTCTCCCCTTTATGGGCACGTGTGTGAGCTTTGAGATCGCAGCCGGTGAAAAACTTCTTGGGACACAAAGTGCAAGAGTGTCGGCGCTCCCCATCGTGTCTGAGCAAATGCACTCGCATGTTCCATTTGTTTTTGAGGATTTTCCCACAATATTCGTGAGGGCATCTAACGCTCTCATCCTTCGTCGTTTTCGTTGATGTCGTTGTCTTCGTCGTTGATTTCTTCTTCGCGATGGATGGTGGCATCTTTGCTTGGGAGCAGTTCCGTTGTCTTTCTCCCGACTGAGCCGAGTTGATCTTCTCAGAGCGCTCGCGGGGGCGCAGATCTAAGATTCGAACGCCCGGGTCCGGAACAGGTGTGAGCTGCTGCCTGCTGCCCAACGGTTCTATCGAGACAGTCACTTTGAGCTGAAGGTTCCTGAGATCATTGCACAAGAAAGACACAATGAGAACTCGCGACTTATGAACTCCCGACAATGAAATTCGAGACTCTCTACTGATCGCATTAGACGTCCCGAGTCCCGAGACCCGAGACACGATCATGTTATTGCGACTATTTACAAAACAAAGCAACGCCTCGAAAACTTTTGAGAGGGCTTGAGGGGAGGGAAAGACTTCGTGATAGGGGCTTGGCGAGAGCCGTGAAACGTCTGCAGGCGGAAGCTCGCGAATTCCATAACGTACATTCGGAACATAAATCCCGAAATCATGAGTCGGGGGCGTAGGTCCCACCCTCAGCGGCCTTATCGTTCCTTCGGATGCTGTCCAGGTTGAGGAGGAATCCTCTCTGGAGCAGTTATCTGCTAGTGACGTACGCTCACTCTTGCTTGCTTGCGTTCTCTCTCTCTTGTTCGTCTGCGCGCCGCCATGTCATTTTCGGTCAGCTCTCCCAACTATCATGTTCTGGATCAGCGCGGTGCGGCTCAGCTTGCTGAAAAAGAGGCGCGAGTCAGGAGGGCGAATGACAGTAGCCGGTTGAACAGAGAGCTACCGTTTCTCTTCATGCAGGCTGAGGTCGGCATGATGCTAAGACTAATAATTGTAAGATACCCTCTGACTTTTAGCTGGAGCCGAGCGGATCGGGCGTCGGGCAATGTTTTTCTTCTGGCGAGAGGAAGCTGACACGGAGCGGGCGACCGAGTTTGTGGTCAGAGTTGTTACTGGTTTCTACTGTACAGTGCTCACGGACTGAAGTAGAGCGGGCTGGTTGTTCTGACGATACGAGGCACTGAAGCCGGTCTGCACCCATGGATCACCTCGACGTAGCCCTCGATATGGATTCTTCACAGTTGGGCTGCTCTGAGCTGTGGTGAATGCAGGGGCCCAGAGCTTGGCAAGTGTGCCACGACTGTGTCCGGAAGAATGAGACGGAGATTCGAATTCGAGACCCATTACCGCGAGTGTTGACCAGAGCCAGGCGTTCCAGGTTCCAGGCACTAAAACAGTCGGAAATCGGCAGGGAATTAGGGAAAGATATAATCTGAATAGGCATTGGGAATTGGCGCCAACGATCGAGGGGAAAAGTATGTCATTGACTCACAATGAAGAGCTAAGACACGAAGGAAGACACCAATGCCGAGACTGCGGAATTCCGTTGGGTGACTGAGATATTCCTATCTTGTTGGTAGGCGCCTCGACGTTTCGATATAATACGGGGATGATAAGCTGTCGATGCTGAACGTTATTTTCTAATTGCTTCCCATATCGGTACGGAATGAACCCTCTCATTTTCCGGGGTGCACAACCCGACAACCTGGACTCACAGCGAGAGATTGATCTTAAGACATCTACACCGACCGAGTAAGTATTTTATGAATTGGATATAGCAGATGGTGACAGAAATAGAGCGGTCTTGACCAGAAGCAAGCCCTCGGAGATCTCCCTTTATATGGCACATGGATCCGGATCCAAGA
The DNA here is from genome assembly GCF_000255335.2 of Galendromus occidentalis. Lineage (NCBI taxonomy): Eukaryota > Metazoa > Arthropoda > Arachnida > Mesostigmata > Phytoseiidae > Galendromus > Galendromus occidentalis. The sequence continues at coordinate 333,243 of NW_003803746.1, forward strand.
TTATCTTAGAAGAGTCGATCGTGGGCTCGATAAGATCTCCAATTGGTGCTTCGGAACCTCGGGGGCTTCTTCCCATCCCTCCAGAAAAGATGGAAAAAACGCTCGGAACAGTATGGATTGCTGAAGAGCGTCGACCAGAAGCAGCTACCCCACGGACGCTCTGTCTTGGAACATCCATGTCAGTAGCATTCGTCAAAAACCTACCTCAATCGCCTTCTGCGATCACCGCCTCGGACACCTTAACTTCGCTCGGTTCCACCTCCTCTTTCTTTCCAGGCTCTTTTTCTCCACCACTCTTGAACAGGGTGTATGCTCCTGAGGCTCGGCCCCAGCGAGTACCCATCCATCCATCGCTCAGACCTGCCCACAAAAACGCGGTCAGATCCGTCCTCGAACTCCCCTTCGCGCTCCGGTCACGCGCTACCTCGGAAAATTCGGCATAGCTCCCTCATCTCAGCTTGTGGTCTATCGTTCTCCTAGCATGGCTCTTTTTGGTATTCGCGGCGTATCAGACAGCAGACTCCCTGAGGCCTTTCCCTGCTGTCTGATCCCCGCCGTTAAGAATCAGCGACCCCCGAGTCGGAAGTTCGCTCAAAACTCACTTGTCGGAACTCCGCCACGCGCCCTCTTCGAGTCCGAAGTAGTCTACGCCGCTTCATCCTTCTACTTGTTATCTCCGCATATGGAGATGTCACGACTGCTGTCAACATTATTTGCCGTGACGACACCGCAGTAAGCTATGTTGTCACGATTCCGCTCGCAGATTTGAATGCAATCGCTGCCAAGCTCATGCTCACTTCCCGCCCACCCCCGCAGTGCACGCAGACGCCGAAGGCAGATCGATACGAAGCGTCTTCTCTGACACCCTAGGCTCTGGGCGAAGCCCGTGTATGGCGCCCGAGAAGCTCACCGGCACTTGAGCGGAGCTTGCCCGCGGACGAGGTACTCCTCGTCGCCCCACGAAACCGCATCAATATAGCAATAGCTCAGAGGTTCTGTTCCCCGTTACATGCAGCACCTTTCACACAGCCCGGCGACACCCCGAATAGATAATCAATTATTATTATATACCTATACCATTATCGTTTGAAGTCGGCGAGCTGACCAGAGGAAGAGCGAGTCAGGGTGTCCCGCCTCCATGCTCTGGCGGCTTCAGAGCGCAGAACGCTACACAGAGGAGCTCTGTTTAATGAGGAATATTCTCAGTCCTTATCGTTCGGGAGCCGGATAACGACCGCGGAGCTCCTGGGAGACGTTCTCTCCGAGAGTTTCTGCTTGCTTTGCCACCGACGCGACGGCTAAGGAGTCTCGCCAGCTCCCGGGACGTGACGGACTTTTCAATGGGAGCTCACGCAAAACTATTGACCGCTGTCGCAGACGCTGGAGCTATTCTGTAATGAGGGTCAGTAGATCAAAGAGAGCCACTGGGCAGTTCCCTCTCTTTGGTTAAAGTCCATCTTCGTTGACGTCCCGGGCTCAACGAGGCGGCCAGTGAGCTCCGTGAGCCGCGAGTGCAGAGAGTTCGCTGAGGGAATTCCGAGAGGTGCGACATAAGGGCCAGCCGACGCCAGCCGTGGTCGGTAGAGCGGTCTCCACTGGTCCCAGCAGTCCTACATCCGCTAACGGGCATTCAACGACGAACCAACTCGTTAGGCGGATATGCAAAAAGATTCCGCGCCACCGCCGCCTCACGCCAAGCTGGACTACGTCGGCTATTCAGCGGTCGCGTGATGGGCAAACTTCCGTTCGCCTGTCTGATTCCTCCATGAAATCACTTCATGCCGCGCTTTCCACGTTGAAGGGTCGAGGGAGAAACGGATGGTCGCATCGCCTGAATCTCTGAGGAGAGAAGGCTTGACCAGGGTATGGGAAATTTTGCGAGACCTTTCGCCAAACCCGCGATCGACGACAAACGCATGGAGTTTCTCGAAGTATGCTTCTCGCGTTGCGAGCAGGTGTCTCCCCTCTGGAATCTCGGCAGCTCAATGTTGTGACTCCGGAATGGCTCCCTCGCCAGAGAATTTAGGACTGAAGCAGCGCTACGCTTTGCCGGCCTGACGCAAGCGCTTGCGCCACACTCGTTCCGCTCCGGGCGGCTCGAATTAATCCTCGTCGTGAGAGACGGAACAAGGCTCCCAACTTTTGAGAAGTTCCCTACCCTGCTCAGATGAACCAAATTCTGTCGTCAATTGTGAGCGGACCTGGGAATCATGACGAGGCTTGGGACCACTTTCCAAATCACAGAATGCTCCGGGAACCCCGGTCACAGATGGAGACGAGAATGGAAATTAACGGTCTGATTCAGATGCAGCAGAACTACCCGCCTCGGAGCGAGTGCACGTCAAGGGATTGCTTGAAGCGAGGTGAAAGCGAGCAGCTCCTCTCACCAAGGAAATAAGGGACCAGAGATAGGTCACCGGGTAGAGTCTCTGCAGGATCGATGCCCAGAGAATGAAAAGAGACGGAATAGAGGCACCCGCGCAATTTCACAGGAGCTCGGAATCACTGGAATCCGCGGAATGAGGCATTTTTCAAAATGCACGAGCGCATTCTTGCTCGTTTCCCAGCAAATGCGTCCTGATACGCAGGGCTCGTGGAAGCCCGCTCTGAGTCATCCCGCTAATTCGCGATTTGTATGCACAAGCGACTCTGCTTGGAATGCGGCTCTCGATCCGTGAGCCTTTCGCGTGTCTCGAGACACGAGACCCAGAAACAATAAAACGAAGTCGGAAAATCGTCTCACTCAAGAACAGAAGAGGAGAGGGAAATCTGAAGTATGACGGGCGATCCCCAGAGGTGATCGGAACTCGAAACTCCGGTGCTCAGATCCCTCACAAGCTTCAGCGGGGAAGTCAGGGGTCCTGTCGTCCGATTGGAATAGCATGATATCGTACCCCGACTCATGATTGTCGCGGGGAGGCGGAGTCTCGCCACGGGAATCCAGACGAGAAAGGAATCGGAAAAGCCACCAGTAATCCCCGAGAATCCCGGAGGGTCGGTCGGTGCGATTGCAAGTTTTGCAGGGAGCAATTCGCGAGATGCCATCCCTTCGCCTATATCCCGCTCCGGAGAGCTCCTATCTTGCGAGACATCGAATCGGCTTCTCTTCTAGATACCCCGCGACAGGAGCACGAGCTTAATCGCTTGTAAAGCATGCATTCTTCAAAGGAAGTCCACCAATGCTCTATCACTAGCTTTCTCACCTCACGCCGCGGCAGACTCGCTGAATGGGAAGCCTTTCGACAAGGAGCGAGACTTCGATTCTGAAGGCTATTGACGATTCTTCCGACTAGATTCACTCCTCAACTAGGTCTTCCGCTGTTCGTCTGAGTTCTCCATTCTCCCTCGGGTTGGGTCTTCTCGCTCTCATAGGAATGGGAGGTGGCACGACGCTCGCGACGAATCTATCATGCTCGCAATCAATCAAATCGATATCTGCGAGCAGATTCTGATTCTCAAGCTTCGATCTGATCCGTCCATCGCGGTGACTCGATCCCCCAACGAATAATCGAGCTTCCCAGCCATGTATCGAAGTCCGGCGGCTCGGAGCTCAGGAACGAGGTTGACGTTCGCCGCGCATCGATTCGCCATGGATAAGAGCAGACATCGCCGTCGAATGAAGACACTGGGATCGTGTTGGAGCTCCGTTGGTTCTTGGCTCCACTGGAGTCCCTGAACTAGAAATTCTTCGAAAGCCCCTCGAGGTCGACTCCGATGGACCGCTGACCACACTGACCGAATCTGAGATTCCCTTTGTTGCTGATTGCGTCTACTCCGATATCAGTATCCTCCCTTCAGCTCTCATCGCATGATGATAGCGGAAGAGAGACGGGCTTCGGTTCTGTTCCGACCGGAGTTCCCGGATGGGACAAGTTCCCCTCCGGAGGAATACCACCTAGTATAAAGCTTGCAAGACCCCAAGGATCCAAGGGGAGAACAGGGTTATGAACTATTTGCGTACGGATTGGAGGGGTTACGGGAGGGACACGGCGCAAGGATTCCTGTTTTACACGGAGGGTGTGAATCATTGACCAACGCTACGCGCAACCTTGGGTCGTGCTAAATTGTTCACAAGGTTTGCACTCCACTTTTTGTTTGTAAATAACTGATGCAACTTCCTGCGACTCCTTCCCTCGTCGGCCGTCGCGCGCTTGTCTCAACCAAGCCCGTATGCGTACGCGTACCTTGAGCTTCTCCGTATGGGGGGCTCGGCTTATTGCTCTCACCGTTGTGCTTCACCATCAGCCAATCTCGCGATTATTCTGCCTCAGCGGCTTAACCGAGCTCGGTGGGTGCCACCCGCTATGCATCGGAATGTTCACAATCTCCTCGAAGATTCCGGAAAAACTCATCTTGGACTCACCGACGAGGCTGCCGAGTAATCAGAGAGTTGACAGCGGGGGGCGTGGGAATTTACGTCTGCAGCCTTGACTCACATCGTCGACTCCATCGCCGGAAAGACGCGCCTCCGGAGCGGCGGTGAGGGTCGAGAGATGAGGCAGGGGGATGGGCAGCGGTATTTCCGGCGGCGCGACGGGACTTTGATCTGAAGCCAATCGATGAACCTGGTGTTGAAAAGCAGACTCGCTGTTCGTATGATACTTATTGAGATTATCGAACCGCTCGTGTCTGGGCTGAGCAAAGATTCTATTCCGTACTTTTCCCCACGGGAGTGCGATAGATATCCTGCTGAGCCGTCCGGGCTCGTCCGCCGGCATTTCCTCGGCCGATCATCTACGATATGAGATCCGATGCGCGGCACTCCCCACCTGAACGTTCCGAGATTGTCGACGGAAAAAGCGCCGGAACTAATGCAGCGTGCAATGGGTCCAGCTCGAAGGGAATGTTTTTCGGTTACTGCAAGTGAGCACGTACCCACCCACCTGGAGCATATGCTCGGGTTCGATGTTCAGAGAGCGCTTCGTTTTGTTGACAGTTTCGTTTCCCTGCTCGCCGAATGTGCTGCTTCGCTCAGCTACCCTTGCAGATCCAGGCGGAAAGCGATTCGATCGCCTTCGATTCGGCCGTAGATTTCCAATTGGCTCGCCTGCGCGGAAATTCGCCGAAAACGGAGATTTCCCGTCCGAGCGAGCGCCAAGCGAGACTACTCATGGGAATTGTATCGGTGGGTGGCTGATCATCAAGGTATCGTGACTTGAAAGCAACTTCGATGCGCTTACAGTCCTCGACAAGCTTTCTGACTACTAGCGAGAGCTCTCCGTCTCTCCAGACGTCTCGGAAGAATACCGGTGTCAGAATCCCGGCGGCTACCTACTACCTACCTACCTACCGCTTCGATCGCTGCTTCCCGACAGTTTGCGCCGCTATCCAATACAATGGCATGTTTCCCCTTCGTCGCTTGTAATCTTCGGCGCGGAGCAGGCCGCAGCAATCCGAAGTTCTGAGAAGGAGCCGAGTCTTGTGAGAGGATCTTCCGATCGATATCACTGTCGAAAACAGCGAATCGCAGGAATCAACCTTCGACGCCTGCCGACACTCCCTCCCATGCCCGCCGCCGGGAGGAGCAGACTTGCCTGCTGGCAGGCAGGAAGCTGAGCCTTGCTGGGAAACCGGAAAGGCTCTTGGCTCTCCGAGACGTGACAGGCCTCCATGGAATAGTTGTCAGATAGGAAGAGATTGCGTGCAGCGGGGTCATTCAGCCGCGCGGGCGCGCCGCAGCCCCGACAGCTTTCGCAAAGCTCGCCGCCTACCCCCGAACAACAGCCTCCACATTCACACCGAGCGCTATGCTTAGCGGGGAGGCAAACAACGAGAGAATTAAACTGGTGGAGGGAACCACTCGGGAGAAGCTGACAGATCTTTCGATGGACGACTGTCTCTTCAGTCCGCGGTACTATAGGACCGTCTGTTGAAAAATTCCCATTCTCCCCTGACTGACTGGGGCGAGCCGCCTACGGTCCGTCAACAGATCGAGCCAGCAGGACGCGTTCTCCATCAGCCGAATACGGTGCGACAAGCCTCATGTAGAAAATTAATGTATGCAGAGACTCTCGTTCAGTACGATGCGCAAACACTTGCACGAGTATATGTATAAGTCACTGTTAGAGTCGTTCATCGATACCGTCACGTCATCTGCACAGGAGATAAAAATACCCGACCTCGTGTTTACCTACTCCAATCGCAACACGCTGTGATCACGCAGGCACGGCAGCGAAAATCGAGCTCTCCCGAAATCGCCATCAATCGCTGCCGACCTTGAGGCGAGATCACAGCTCCTCAAGATGTAGACGCGATTGAAGAACCTCCTCACCGTACCGTCGCGTCGCCGCGCGGATCTAGCTCATGGTGAAGCGTGGAAACTCCCGCTGGAGTCTTTCACGGAGGAATTCTCTGGGACCATGCAAACCTTTGCGCGTCCCATCCCACATGTTTCTCACAGTGAGCTCATCATCAGGGTAAATTTTCACGCTCGGACTTCCTGTCTCTTGAGCCCGAAGGAAATTCAGGCGAGCCGATTTCAACGATCGAGATGAATCTCCGCGAGAAAAGCATTGGAATAAACATAAACTCGTCTACCGGCTGACCCATTATTTGGATTAGATTGAGCCCCGCCCAGGCATCTTCCGTCTCGATATTTCTTCAAGTTGAGACTCCTCCGGTCTATAAAATATTCACGTTTATATCAACGAGCCGGGAGCGTTTCAAGGTCGACTAAGCTCCTCCGAATCGGTCCCCTGAGAACAGAGCTCATTTCCGCTTCTCGGAATACCCTTCGCTAGAGCTTAAACGTAGTTGGATCTCAAGTTCCATGATTGCGGGCTAGGTGCGGAGAATCCGACGCAATATCAATTAGTTCTGACAGCTTCTCTCATTCTGTGGTACAATAGGTCATCGCTTGCAGGGAAATTCCCTATCTGGTAGAGTCGAATTCTCAGTCGTTAATGAGACTGTTCGCTGTCGCCTCAAGCGCCCCGACCAGGCCTCAATAGCGGAGCGATGAATAATTTATGAAGCGTTGACCCATCGATTATTGAGATCAACAGGGGTATCAAATCACCATGCTTTATGCGAAACGTCCGCTCGAAGCTTGCCGGCCGACATGCCCAGGTCTCGGGTGGGTCGATACTCGACGCTAAATCGAAGTCCGATCGTGAACGTTCCGGAGTTACCTAGAGCTCCTGAGCCAAGTTGGAGCTTTGGACTCCGATGGGCATTCGCTGATTCTTGAAGCCGGGCAAGAGGTTCCCGTGATCACGGCCGAGAGCTTCCTCGGAAGTCTGCTTAATCTGTGAGGGAGCCGGGAAGCCTTCCTCTCCTGGCTAGTCCAGACACGAGTTTTGCTCATACTATAGAGAGAGACACTGGTCTCGCTCTCGGCTCGAGAGCTGAATTACACCTCTGGGTGTTTGGGATGCGAGGCTTTCCGTGAGCTGCATTACCTCCCGTCTAGAGAGCGTGCGCTTGCCCGCTCCGGGTAATTTTGGCTCCGTAAGACTACATAGCCTCTGTAGGACGTTCGCGATTCCGGGTACGCGGTCGTGGGAGCTCTCTGCACCGACGCCACCGGCACGTGAGTCCTCTGAATCGTGATTTTCTGCCGGGCCCGCTAGACTGTTCAAGGTAGGAAAAGATTCAGAGTCGAATTGGAAATTGGACACCGGCCGAGAGATCCGCGAGCCCTTGGCTCGCTTGCTTGTCGAATTGAATTCCCTCGTCTAAGCGGGGAACGATGTCGACGGTAAGCCGAGAAGAAAGGAGACGGGGGCGATTTGAGAATGGACAGGAATCAGTGAAGTGCATGAAACCGAATATCAAATGGGAGTTGGCTGCAAGAAGGGAAACGTATCCGTACTCGAGGCGGACGTCGTCGATCTCCATTGTCCGCTGGAAGCTCCTTGGATGCGATCGATGATGAATTTTTTATCCCATTTCAGAGGAGCCGGAATGAGATTTAAAAGTCGAAATACGAGGCTCTTGCCATTTGGGTATCGTGTGACTACTCGATAAGTCGATGGAATGAGATCTGATTTTTTGGAGGTCTGTCCTTAGGATTGGTCATCAAGTGGGGTCGAAATCCGTTGGAACAAATCTGCCCGGAGATCCGAGAGATGGTCTTCTGTTGATGAGATCGCGGCCGCTGCCCGTTGAGATGCTCCGGGCTTCTGGATACGAAACCGAAGCTGAGAGCGCTCGTGAACGTTCCTACATTCACGATATTCCCGGGAAAATGAGCTTCCGGAAATTCGAAGGGAGCAGCGTTCTCCCCGACGTCCCCCCATGTAATTTCTCCCCAAGAGAATCACCTGCGAGTATTGGCAGCTCACCTGGAGGAGGCCGAAGGGAACTCCTTGAGTTCACGAAATATTCTGCTCGGGATGACCGCTCCCTGCCCTGCTGCCGGTGCCCGAGTCACTGAGCACAGTCGCCCCCGAAACGCTGGTTGTACCATTCTCTCGAACGAGCCCCACGATTCGCCCGGTGGGTAACGAAGAAGAATGTCCCGTGTGATTGACAATAGCGCGAGAGTAAGGCATCTTCTCGAAAGATTCCATGATCGGCGAAGAATGCTATTGCGTGTTCGAAGGGCTCTGAGGTTGCGTTATTTTCGAGAGCATTGAAGAGCAATGGTCGCTCGCCATGTCAACTGTCGGCACCCTTGAGGAGAGAACCTCGATCGCGACCCTCTGACTGGGCATTTGAAGTATTCTATTGCCAGTGTTCATCTCAGTTCATAATTTTCGCACGCTCCCCTCATTCCTCTCGATATGGATACGGCAGAGAGTTTTTGGAGTTCCTCTAGTCACGATTCGTGATGGGTCAAGCGAAATTTCGCCGTGATCGTCCTCATCAAACCTTGATAAGATCTCGATTTGGTGATGAGTGATGGTCAGCCATGCGTGGACATTCTAGGGACATCTAGGGAGCTGCGAAACGCACAATTCCATTGCTGAGCCTCATAGCGATGAGCATAATTGTGTGAAACGACCGGGGTTTGTGATGCCCTCCGATTGCTGCGTGAGCTAGCAATCGTGCTTTCGAGTTCCGCCGTCAAGAGACCTCTGGTCCGACCTTGGCTTCGCTGCCTCCCTGAATGGCTCGCGAAGGTATTCGGTCTAATACGAAGAGGCGGGACGCTCGATCACGGGTCATGCCGGGCCCAATTACAAGCTCGCTGCGTCTTATATCTTTCCCTCATTCCCTGCTAAGGTGCGAGGTTGTTAGGTCGAGGGCCACTTTCTTGTATTACGATGTCTAATTCAGCTCGAGCAGCTCCGACCCCCGTGACGATAAGGAGTCTGCGAGAATCTCAAGGGGCTTGTTCAGTCGTCGGGTGGCACTGATTCGCACTGCACGAAAGCTGCTTCATCTGATCGAGACCTGAGAAGAAATCGGGCAGCAGTGTGGACAGAGCGATCTCACGATATCGGGCTCGATACTCCTATCAGCCGTGCTCCAATCGCCAGTCGCCTATAATTGAAGATTCCCGTTTCTCAACTGCCGATTCGGGGCAGAATCCCATCGTCCACGACTCAGAGCCGGTGAGTCCAGCGGACTTCTGAAAGCAACGATTTTCACTCTCATCGTGACAGTTCTTCGGAAGTATGTGTCTTTCGGAACTTCCTCAGGAGCGGGAGATCCGCATGGATGGTGATCTCGAGGCGAGCTGACGTCGATCCTCAGAATGTTGAGTCGAGAGCCCGAGGGTCTCTTCTCTAACAGTGGGTTAGGAAGGAATAACTCGACGATCGATGCGATGGATTCACAGCATAGAATAATCATTATCAGAAGTCTGTCCATCAATCCACGAAATATCCAACAGGCGTTGGAGAAATTAGGACAAGGTCCCCTTATAATGCATTGAGGAGATCCCCTCGTCTTGCCTTTCTCGTCAGGATGAGAATTCTCGAGGAGAATTACTCGAAGAGAAAACTAAACGGAAAGCGAGGCACCCATGGCCTAGGCAAAACTGAGGTGGAGTTTCGGACGCTTACCGAGAAGTCCGACCATACTTAGAGAATCGGCCCCTGCGGGACGGCTCGGGGGGAGAATAGCAGCACCCCACCTAACCCCCTACTTTCTACCCCGAGAATCGAGCCTTTCATGTCTTAGGGAAGAGCAGTAGGTGTGTATATCAGATCACCGGCGTCGCGCCGCTTTAAGGTAACGCGCACGTCGCAAACGACGCGCGCACATAGAATTAGGTAAACCAGCATGTGCACCGATTTCAGGGTCGGAGCGTGGAAGAGACGTCGCGCGTGCGGCGGGCGCGCTCCGGGAATAAGGTCACGAATACATTTGTGACGTTGTGGAATCGAACTCGAATTCTTTGCGGGGCTGGGAGGTTTCTAACACATGTTGCCCGACATTCTTAGGTCAGCGGCGCCGTGGGATTTCCCTGGAAAACCCAGAGAAGGATTAATGATCATAGTGTTTTCTCATAGAAAGAAGAAGCGTTTCGACCATGCGGAGTCGAGGCCTCACGTTGCAAAGCTGGAGAATCGTTCGCGAGGACCGGAGTTCCTGAGCCGCATGGTAACACCGCTTTGGTCTTGTTCCCCCGGCTTCGGAGTGCTCTGGAATTCTCCCGAATGGAAGTCGTTGCTAGCGAATGCAGAAAGCCATAAACAAGTCATTTTTCTCCGGCGTTTGCTCGACCGAAAACTCTTCTGAATGGAACCAGCGCCAAAAGATGCTTCTGCCTCATTTGAGGAACCACTAATCATTATCGGAGCACCGTCTGTGGCATCCTCCAACAAAAATCGATGTAACTCCGAACGTTGCCGAGGCTTCCGACGCAACTTTCGGGATCTCTGCTCCGTGGGGGGAAAACCTGTAGTTCGATGTTCATCGGAAGAGGAATTGGATGCGTCCAACTATCGAAACTCGAAGCTTGAAGAGCAAGTTCGGGACTTTGTGCGGGAATCGGTCGCGAGACCGAACATTGTTCGTGGACTATCTCCGATTGACGTCCAGCGACGAATTTCGGACGAGTTTACTAGCGACCCAACAACCTTTTGCTGTGGTACTCGCAAACATCCGCAACGAGAACGCATACCCAACAGCGAGGCAGAGTCAAATATTCGTCAGTCGACCTGGCGGACTGCGCGAGGATCTTGCATACGTAACGGCTAATCGCGCTCGGAAATTCGGCAATACTCTCGAAATCCCACGCTTGCGAACTGTTATGCTTCTCTGCGTCCAAGCTTGCGAAATAGTTCGGAACCATTTCCGGACACGGTCTGATGAATCCTCTGGAACAGCGAGCTAAATCTTCCAGCCGAATCCGAAGTTCGGGCGCGGACGAGCGGGCGGCCGAAAGCGGCAAACGAGAGAGCATGTGCAATCGTTCATCAAGGGTTTTAGAAGCTTAGCAAACTTCAGCGTCCGAGCTCCAGCCGCTCATTTGGCTGTCGCACAGAAATGCGATCCTCGCTCCGAAAGCCACCTTGTGAGTGCAATTATCGGTTCATGTTCGGAGGATTCGAAGCAATGGAAACCTAAGGATCAATCGATGAATGCAGGAAGCTTCCAATCCGTTCGCAAAAGATCGACTTTCGGCTCATCTTCTGCTCCTTCCCCACAAGAAACGTATTCCGTGCCCACACGAGGAGCTCGATAGGGAGAAGCACTGGATGTCGTTCGAATTCAGGACGAGAAGAAATGAATCGGACTTCTTGCACTGTCTGCCGAAATTCCCCACACTGTCTCGGTGAATCTTCCAGAAAAAAAGATCTCCTTCCGATGTCTAGCAAAAACACGAGGGCAAAGTTTACATCTTTTCTTTCCGGAGACATTATGAACGACCGCCTACGATCAACCGTTTCGCGAAATTCAGAGCGACGTTGGCGCTGCGAAACTTGTGGGTGAGAGAACTGTCACGGAAGAGACCACGCGGAAGAGAATACTGTGATCGGCGCATGGCGGTCCGTTGGAGCATCCGTAGCACACCGGCACCGAGCAACAACCCCCATTTTCGAGGATCGACACCGATGACTTTAATTCAGAATGATTTCTCGGATAAGCTCATGGAACACATAAGGGTCGAGGCTGCTTCCAGAGATCTTCTTTCGCTCAGTAAGAGACATTCTTTCCTAGACAGAAGCGTCGTACAGCAAGAACCTTGCCCGTTTCGCGGTTGCAGCCGATCCTGGTGAGCGTTATCGTACTCCACCGAAATGTGATGATAACCTCAACAAATCCATCAAGCTCTTATGACGCTCCTCTGGGGACTCGACCGAGTCCATTATTTATTCCCGCCCGTGAGGAAATCAACAGCGGAAGCGCCGAGCAGAGAGGGATAGTTGTGGTCCGAATACAAGCAAAGTTCCTTCGTCCACGCTAATTCGGCTCAAAAAGATAAAGACGAAAGCGAATCTGTGGCACGCAGACGAAGCGATTGATGGCATAGATAAGACGTCGACCCGTATCGGATACGGCCCAGAGACCGATGTTGACGTAGACCACGATGAGAAATTCGCACGAAAGGGAAGGAATATGTCTCTCAGCATCGATGACACGATGAGGGCGATCGATTTGAGCGCTGGATTTTTACTTGGAAAGCTCACTCGAGGAGAGTCTTAAAGAGAGTGAGATCAACGGGAGTTAGGAAAGCGATTCAGTGTCGTGTTTCCATTCATTCTCCCGCAGGCTACCACAGCAGGGAAGCACGCTTGTTCGCTCTAGGCTCCGCGCTCCCACCGATTTCTTGCTTCCATTCATGTGCGTATCTCGCACGTAGGACGGAGCGATCCATGGCGCGCACTATTTAGCTACACGCAAGAAGAAACTACAGCGAGCGTAAGCTATGAATTTATGCTGTGTAAGAACTCTGCTTTGTGTTGGACCGGAGTTTATGATCGACATGGTACGTGCTGTATACACGGGGAGTCGTATTTTACCAAGAGGATGATACCGCAGGCGAAGGCTCCTACCGAGGCCGTTTTCCCTGAGAATCTCCTGCACGGCGGGAGCATGGAACAAACACACCGATTACACACAGTTCACTTCTGCATCCATTACAAATCTGACTTTTTACGGCCCCGGAGCTTCTAATATCGGATATGAAAAGATTTCCTAGGTGGAGAGATGGTTCTCTCGGCGGATTATTCTTCTTTCGCTGGAAATGAGTATGTTATTTCCCGATGAGAATCCTCTGTATTTTCGCGAATCCGGCTAGCCGGGTGCCTCAGCTCCATCAGGATTTTTCGTGCAATTATTATCGGGGAACTCGCTGGCTGCTACTTTCACAATGAAAAGGAGCATCGCGTACCTCCAGCAGAGTTTATGCTCTCATTGACGGCGGACAACGCTGGAGCATCAAGCGTTGTTTCCGTCCGCATGCCCTGTACTGCTCAACCGTGTCCAGGAGCGGTTCGCTGCACAGGGAAACAGCACTTTTGGTAACAAGTTTAGCTCCGAGAAGAAAAGGACTTCCGGCCGATCCCGGAGCGAAAGACTAAGTTTCAAGGGCGCGCGTGATGTCGGCCCGGCAACATTCTCTAGTAATGCGCCCCACATGCTTCCCCTCCAGCCACTCGAGGGTTTTTTGCCGCGCTGAATTATCCTCGCCGGACTTTCGCCATTCGCCATCGAGATGGGATGAGCAATCCCTCAGAGTACAATGCTTAGCGCTTCCGAAGTTTCTGAGACTCCGGGCCCTCAGCTTTCGTCTGGGAGCATCCGACGACTACCGATGTATGATTCGAACTATGCATTGATATTCGCGTCGATCAACAGTCTGACTTGGGCGTAGGATCCGTCTGCGGAGAATACTCACCGATATTGAAGTTGCTTCGAAAACCATAACGAAATCGAGCAAGTCCGCTACCCTGCGAAGGAAGAGATTTCAATCATGAGAGTGTCCTCCGGTCCCCGAAGCTTCCGGCTCACTATTCGAGACGATGAACGTATCAGTGATTTTGAGGGAGGACGAGAATCTTTTATTTCTGCTGATACACGCCATAAGCATTCCATTGATCCGGAAAGAGTAAATGTCATCTCCCTCAGATCACAGACGGAAACGCGAAGCTGCCGGTCCATGCAGAGCTTTTCCGACTAAGAGTGAAGTACACGCACTGAGGACCGAATGTAGCATGGGGTCGAGCCTTGGAGCCGAAGAAAGTCATACATGGATGGGAAAGCTCGGCTTGAGGAGGAGCTCGGATACCGAACCAGCTACCTTGGTGAGTCCCTGCCGAGGAACGATTCTACGCTCGATCTCCCGCGGGAGACGACAGAAACTCACCGCAATCTGCCTACAATGCTTTTGAAACCTTCTCCCATGGTGCCAAGCTGACTTCTTGCGACGTTCGACACCAACCGAGCGGGCAAACTCTGCGCTCAAGTTTTTCTGGGCTTTTTCCGCAGCGAGGGCGATAATTTTAGCTCTAACGACACTTTCCCTCGCAGCGGGTACACACGACGAGATAGGACTGGAGCCTCGAACCCTCAAGAGTCTAGATCGGTATCTATTTGGTTTGGAGGCATCCGAATTCCATACATGATTCATGATTTTTCCTTGTTCATCTCGAAGGATTCGAGCCGGGGATCAAATCGATTCCATCCACGGACAATGCCTGGCGAGGAAAGAGAACGCATCTCTAGAAGTTGGTCAAGCGAGATGTTCGCGAAAAACGAGACTTCAAGGCCTTCCGAAAGTTCGAACTCCTCGCTGATGGAACGCTCCTCATGCGTCGATTTCCGACGAAGAAAGAAGTGAAAGTTGGCCGGGAACTTGGAGTGTCAAGGCTGGGAGCATGCTGAGCGCCCTTAGGAGCAAGATCACATTCTCTGGGAAGGATGAATCAATCGGCGGACGCGCGAGAATCGCACCAGATTGAAATAATGGTGAGAGACTCGATGGAGCGATCTGGTTCGGTGCCCATCGACCGAATGCATCCGAAACTGCTTCACGCGCTGTGAAATCGATCCCTGCTTTTATCGCAACCCGAGAAATCCTTCCAGTCCTGATCCACAGATTTCCATGTTTACTGCGTGGAACAGCCGAAGTCCAGCTTCGGACGGAACCACAACAGCTTTTTGAAGTTTCGAAGAGTGGTCCGCATCCTGGAGAGAGAGAGGTCTGACCTCTATGGCCTGGAGAAAAACTGCCGACTCATTGCTCATGACTCCGAAGTTCACCAGTATTCGCGACTGCTCGCTCTCAGGAAGAAGCTGAGATCGCAGAAGTATAAAACTTTCCTCATTATCGCATTAGCGGCATTACATATAATTATCAAATTACCAAGCTATTCAAATCAATCGAGTCCCAACGTGAAGCTCCATACTTGGAGTTCGAAGAAGCCTGCCAGCTCATGAGAACGCGATAATAGAGGGCTTCGAAGTCGACATTATAGGTGCCCTTCTATATCAAAATATTCGCGGTTTTACATAATACGAAGCGCTTATGGCCAACCCTTCGGCATGCATGCTGGGCATCCAACGTCGATTTTTTCCGACAACTATCCAGTCCTCATTTCGGGCACTTTCCTCGGAGCACCAACCGAGGAGCGAGTTCAAATCGAATTCAATCTAGGACGGCTCGATGACGACGTGCAGCAGAGGGCTCGCTGATTTCACCAGTGAACCGTCGAAACAGGGGGCTGAAATTTCGAAGCGAATCGCCTTCTGCTCCCTGTTCTGCCTCTGGACTCTGATTCTGACAGATGCAATCTCTCCGCGCCGGCTAGCTCCTCTTCATGCGTTTTCTCATGCTAGCAGGGAGATTCGTTTACCGGCTCTCTCGAGTGTGGACGAGCGCCTTCCGCTCCAGATGGGTATTCCAGGGAGAGGCATTGTGCTTGTTGATTCGGAACTAGCCGATGAGGACTCGGATCGCGTGTTGCATGAAAATAATAATCGACTCCTGGTTCGGTCTGACCTGCGTATCTCTGCGTAGACCGCGACCGGGGAGCGTTCCTCGCCAAATCGCAAGGAAAGTCCGGCCTATCAAGGCGTCACGTGAACATTTCAGTCGCGTAGGAGCACAGCACTCGTAGCGCTCTATGATAATTGTCAATCTGTCGCCGGCGGAAAAATCCACAGCTAGCAAAGCCGTTCGAAAGCGCCTCCGGTCAAATTATTATTGTTGTAGAGTTTGTCCGCGGCTTCTCGAGCGAACAAACGCAGAACGGAATTTAATTATTCCATTATGTTCGAAGCGCTTCGAATCACTCTTGCGCGTGTTGGGCCGCGGCTCAGCGAGGGCATGAACGGGCGGGCAGACGGACGGACGGACAGCGGGTCGCTTGGTCGGTCAGCTCGGGGGCCCAGGGCTAGACCGATTGAGCGACTTACCGACTGACTGTTGGACTGGGCCGGACACCGGCGAAAGCCAGACAAGCGACCGGATGTCACTTTCGCCAGAATCGGCGTGTTCGCCCTTCGTTTCCGGCGTTTTGCTGCGACCACCAAGTGTCAATTTCGACGTCGAGCGCTCGTGCGATGGTTGTGGCCAAATACCGGCGAAAATTCAACTTGCAGAAGATAGCCTACGTTGTGATCATCGCGTTCCTCTCGATTCTCTACTGGGTGTACACGAAGCATACTCTCGACAGCCTCGGCATCGGTGGGAGTGATGGAGGAAGGGACGACCGCAGTGAATCGCAGCTCGATCAGGAGTTCGATCAGTACGTCGCTTCGAGAGACATCGAGACGTCCCCCATGCCCACCGAGAGCCCCATCGGTCGACTGGACATTTACGGATTCGGCAAACGACCCCCTAAGCCCCCCGTGTGGAAAACCCTCGAGACCATGGTGAAGCCGGCGGAAGCTTTCGAAGACTCTCTCATGTCGTCGGGCTATTTCGAACCGAGCGGGAGATTCCAATTCGCCAATCTCGAGCCCCTCGCAAATCATATAGACCAGACCATCAAAGACCACCAGCGCTTCCTGAGCAGCAATTTCGTTCGCCTCGGCAATCTCGTAAAGCGATTCCCCGAAATCCGAGAACGGCAATTAATCGAGAAGAAGTTGGTTCTGGTCTCGAGCTACTCCCGGGAGTTCAGCCGAATTCTCCGAAAGGAAATGAAGGATTTCCTCTACCGAACGAACCTGGCGCAGAAGTCTCGAGCGGCAATTTACAAACTCAAACTCAGAGTTCAGGAGGCCATCGAGCGAAGACAAAAGTATCCTTGCTCCCGAGCGATCAAGTGCGAACTGACGAACAAGGATGGTTTCGCGGCCGGTGTGCACGACGTTCTGTGGTGCGTGATAAGAGCTTTCCAGGCGGATAAACGTCTGGTTTTGAACGCGTCCAGCTGGCATTATCTAAACGACAACTTTACCTGGAGCGACGTGTTCAGAGACGTTGACGACGCCGCCAATTCCACGTGTCACAATCTCCCGAGTTCCGGTTTGCCCGGACCGAATGAAGATGGCGTTCGGAAATCAATTCACAGCCTACCGGCAGACATCGCCGAACCGCTGCTGCGACATCACCAGGACCCCTACGCGTGGTGGTTCGGTCAGTTCATGGGACACATTATGCGACCTTCGGAACTCACAGAGGAACTTCTCAAGCAGGCCAAGCAGAGCTTGGGCTTCAAGTCGCCAATCGTCGGATTGCACATTCGACGAACCGATAAACTTTTCGAAGCGGCTTACCGCGAAGTCGAGGACTACATGGAGCATGCCGAGGAGTTCTACGCCGAGTTGGGAGCCGATATCCCGAAACGGGTCTTCGTCGCCACGGACGAGCCTCGGGTCCTCGACGAGTTACGGGAAAATTTCCCCGAATTCGTTTTTATCTCGAACACGAAATCAGCCGAGTTGGCGAACGATGTCGACAAGCGAGACTCGGCCGAGTCGTTTCAGGGTCTGATCTTGGATTTGTTCCTGCTCTCGCAAACAGATAAACTTGTTTGCACACTGTCCAGCGGCGTGTGCCGGGTAGTGTACGAGCTCATGCAGGCTCGTAGGACCGACGCCTCGGATCACGTTGTATCTCTGGACGTTCCGTACTTCTACGCGTACGTCGCTGATCCGCCACGGAAAACCATTTACAAGCATCAACCCGTCGAGCGGAAAGGCATGAACCTCAACGTGGGCAATTGTGTCGCGAAAATCTCGAGTCAATCGGTTGTCGAGGAATCGAAGAAAATCGACAGATACGACGGATTCTCGCTGGGAATTCTATGCGGCTCCAGCTTACTAGCGGGTTCCTATCCGGCTTTCAAGACTCTGCCCACTGTGAGGGTGAACGGGACTCGGCTCTCGATTTAATTTCCAGAATGTCTTTTTTTGGAACTGATGTTCGGTGTGAATTCTCCTAGAGAAAACCGATCGCATGCGCGAATGGCGATCGATCGAAAACTTTGTTGTTAATGCCCGTTGAGAGTTCCTCGTTGAGGAGCTCCCAAGCCAAACTTCTGTTGTGATTGCGATCACGCCCGGCCGAGTGGAATCGGGAAAGTCGGAATCATTCACACAGCACCTTCAGCCAAGAACACGAATCGAATGGCGCATTGCTTTCCTGCGTCGATCGTCATGCCCGACGTGAATTTCACTCCACTTAATGAACTTCCACGAACAAAGCTCTTGTTCGTGGAAGTTGTGTTACCGATGTTCCTGATTGGCTGGGAGAGTGGCGCGGTTTGAGAATCATTCGAGATACTGGCGGTAGAGAACATACCGTGATCCGAGAGCGGCCGAGAATAGAAATACATATCCCGCAAGGAGAGATACGTAGCGATATTTCGCCCGTTCTCCGAAGAAAGAAGCTTGCAAATGCACCTGAGGGGATGCTGTCTCAATATGAGGTGAATTCTCCGGAAATAAATGCCCCGAGCTCGACCAAAGATTGATGATGAGCTTAAAGATGCAGCACTTCCATCCTCACGCAGATGCTCCTCCTGGAACTCGAGGACGACGCCTCATGGACATCCGCGTTCTTAGGATAGCATTCATGATTGATCGGTATTTTCTTTCTGCCGCCGCTTCGTTGCTCGTTGTGCATTCATCGGCCGGGAGGCTGCTCAAGTATTTCGCTGGAACGACAGGCTCTTAGTTCCCTGGTAATTGAGTGGATCCGCTGACGAGAGCCCGGAGCGTGCCATCAGAGGACACTCGCATCTGTTGTCATCGTGAGTACGATGTTGCACCGCAGGGTTTGCTTGTAATCGAGTCCCCCGATTCGCAGCTACATTGCCGCGGGATCCGGTGTGGCTTAAGCCTGCTCCGCCACGAGTCCTCGACGGTCTTGGCCATGTCTTTTGAGTATCGAAGCTTACTGTATCCATCTGTATCCTGTTGAATAAAGAGCTAAAGGATTCATCCCCTTCCTCTTTATTTCCGGAACTAGATGCTAGATGCCTTTCGCTCGTCAAGGCAAGACCGTGCTCTCGGACCGTCAGGACTGAATGCTAATCGACCAATTCGATAATCAATTTTTCCGCGGCTTGAGGGTATCTGTGACGTTGAGGACTTCTCTGTCGCTCCGAGCGTTGCGTCCATGCTTCCACTCTCATTCCACCCGGAGCTTCTCTGGATTTTCCTCGTCGGTTCAAGCGTAGAATCGGCGCCGCCGGGCTCTTATCATCGATCACAGCGGGCCGCATCGGCCAAACTTCTCCTCCGGGCAGGCATCGTGGACGGGAAATTCGTGGTGAAAACTCCGTATTCCGAACTCAAGGGCCATCAATATTGTATGAAAGGATCTCAATCTTACGAAACGCTCGAATGAAAGTTCTGGCGAGGCATGGCCAAGCTAGGTGAACTTTCGCCCGTCTTATGTACCTACATAAATATGTGCCGGCCAATGCTGGTACGGAGAAATCCTCGGCTCGAATTTCAATCTTCGTCTCGATGAAAGAATTCTGAGAGTTAATCAAGGAGATACGCTCCGCGGAGTTCTTAGTTCCGCATGACAGTAATCCAGAGACGCCAGAAGGAGCTTCCGTGACTACGAAATGTCATCTCGATTCTGCCCAACCCGCTTGCTTTAGGCTCTAGGATACTAATTACCTTCCCGAATATCGCTCGGAGTATTCAAAAGTGCAGAATTGATTCCGAGTCGATCCCGGATCACATGAACTTTCCCTGCTTTTGGATCGTATCGTTAATTACTTCTGATGTGCACACGCGGCCATCTGGGCCGCCTTCGATCTCGCTCACCAGCGTAACTTATTCGCTCTCTCGAGGAAGCACGCGTGACACGCGCTCGAAGGATCGGTGATGAAGAGAATGCCTCCTGATTGAATCTTCCCCCATGAATATGCAACTGTCAGCCAGAATTCAATTAATACGTGCTCCTCAAAGCGAAGGAGTTGAACTGCGGAGAAAGGAGAGTCTCATCCCAGAGACCACGCTCCTCTCGCTATCGAGCCGCGAAAAGCTCGCGGATGTCGGATATAGGGTTGCTAAATCTGAGAATTCCCTCTGCTTCTCGCAGAACTCCGAGGAAAAAAGCATTCCGGGATATGATCGATTCCGAAGATCCCCATCGCCTGCCGTGACGGAACGAATATTTAAATATTATCGCTCGAGAGGTTCTGGCCAGATCACTCACTCGAGAATTGAGTTTGAGCTCTTGAGCTCGATATGCCATTGCTAGCTCCGCGTCGATCGAATGGGCACAGGCAGGTCGGCCCAGCAAGCTGCCTTTAATAAAGTTCACGGATCATTTAGAACGCTTGTTAGGTAAGGGTATCATTCACAACAATGGTTTCCGCTTGAGAGAACGCGTTCCAGAAAATGCTCAGATCCCTGTCGTTGGCTCTAGCTCCCCTCGCTTCCTCCTGTGCCTTTGATTGAATACTTTCAGTCTCCTGTGATGTATTCGGATATCCTATCCGAGGGTTTCCGAGGGCAAGCGCAATCGCCGACGTCGGGTCGAAATGGAGAATTCAATCAACTTGTGGGGTCATCGCATTGACAGGCTAAACCAGGAAACTAATGCGCAGCTTCGCTCTGAGGGAATTCGCGACCGACTCGGTTCCCTGCTCGCGGGAATCCTGGATCGTATCCGTGGAGGAGCCCCCTCCGACGCGGCATACGAGGAGCTTTGGCAGAGACAGAATCGTCGAGTTACGGCGTCAAGGGCTTCCGGGACTCCTGTCGGATCCTCGCTGAGTCCACCTCAGATATCTGAATGTTGGGAATGGAAAATAGCGAACCGCGTACCGATTCAAGCGGAAGTCATTCTCAGGTTCGTTGAAGACGAAGGGTTTTCCGGGAATTCGGTATTGCGTTCACGAAGCCAGTCAGATCGGAAATATTCAGACGGATCTTCCATCAATCGCCAATATCGATGACCGACTGGCTCGGGGGATGAACGACCTGCTCGTAATATCATGACATGACTCGCTTCTCTTAATTTTCGACCGCGGTCGAGACAGGCGCAGGAATGTGCTCCTTCCGAGTTCGATCCTAGATCTCTTTGCGTGCATCAGGTATGAAAGAGTCGCTCTGCGTGCCAAGCCGATAGCTCCGTATATTTATAACTTCAGACCGAGCGTGCTCTGAAATGATAATCGCGTTCGCAACGACATCGTCGCTCGGTCTTATTTTTAGGTGACTGTCCTGTCAAAGGGATTAAGCAAGACACATTGAGATCAGGCAGATCCGACTTTTTAAGCAGGTTTTTCAATCGAGCGTGAGCTTGCTGTGCCGAAACAGATGTCGCTCGCACGGCAGACGCTCCTGCCCTCTGCGGATTGGGAACTCGACCGGGACGCGCGACCTCGACTAACGGCGCAGCGGTCTCATTTTGAGCCGATGGCGAAAAGTCCGTCGGTTTGTGCCGATTGAAACACTCACGGAAAGAAACGCTGTAAGTTTCTGTAGAATGGAATTCATCAATTCGCTTTCAGCGAGTCTGCTCTCGATTGGCGGGATGACGAGATCCCCGTGCGCCGCGCTGTCCGACACCGCTCCACCGGCGGGGCGAAAAGAGTGCAATGGAATGTTCCGCGGCTTAAAGCAGCGATAATGGATCATTATGAGTAATTTTAATTGTCAATATCATAAGGTTTTCTCGGAGGGGCTACAGCAGAACTCTAGGTACATATGTCTTCCCGGCTACACCTCATGCTATTAATGCTATATGCGGCTACACTTTGTGCTTTACCCTTCGGAATGAAGCTCGTGTCCCCGATTTCCGTACGTGGTCACGGTCGGTGCTGCTCCCGTGAAGTATCTTTCTACAATGTCTATGATTGGATGAATGGACTCGAGAACGACACTATCGAGACATGGATTCGAAATAGCTCGGAATCCCGCGCCGCCGCGCACTTGCCATGCCAGATAGCGAGAACTCCGTGTGGAAATGGAAGCTGCCGGAACTCGTGTGGCCGCGTCTTCCATTAGAGACAAAACATCCTCGAGGCTCATGAAGATCAGCATCAAATCCGCGCGCTCGGGGGAGGTTGGGGGGGGGGGGCAAGCCGAATCAAGCCGAATCAAGCGTTCTGAGCAATACGGCAGGTTCGGATTGCGTAAACTACTTTCAGACCTTCTCGAGAACGATTGCTCACGGAGCTTCAAGGATGCAGCATACGGGTAGCGGATCCGTGGACAAGGCGGAACGCTCGCTCTCCTCGAACTTGAGAGATTCCCCAAGGTTCTTCCGCAGGGAGTGCTCTCGAAATTTTCAAGAGATTCAGGTACACTTGATCGAGCCCAGCACTCCCATCAAGGCTCGAGCGATTCCTGAGTCTCTCGATGTCCCAATGAGTTTTACGAGCTTTAGGCTCATGCATCTTAGAATTAATGAAGTCGTGTCAGCTCCATTTACCTCGGAATCGTCCAGCACCCCACGGCGCGTTGACCGAATTCAGGCCGAATCGTCCGCGTTTTCAGCGGAATAAAACTCGGCAACCGAGGTGATGTCTCTCCGTCATTATCGTGGAACATCGATTTTCCAATTATAGCCTAGTCTACACGAAACAACAATACTAGCATGCTGGCTTCCGGGAGCAAGAGAAATCCGAGTTCCAAAGATCGGCATGCGTCGGGAATTCCGAGCAAGAGAGAGAAACAATTTCCCGGCTGAGACTGACACCGTTATCTGGCCAGAGTTCCGACTGATCGGAATTTCCGCACTCACAAGATTCCGATCCGATCTGCTAGCGGAGTGAGCTGTTTATTCGGACCCACCGGGCCTATGTGTTCAAATATACATAGACTCGGATACAACGTTTGGTATGTTCATGCCACGCGATATCATATTCGCTGTCGAAAGAACCTGGATGAAAACAAGAAATATCTCACATGAGCTGCAACAGGCCGTCAGCGGAAATCAGTCGACGAATCTCAGCGTTCTTATATGTATGAGGGGGAGCTGGTACCGCTACGGCATACCTTCCGTACGGCACAGTCAGATGTCCAGCGTTGGCAGTCTTTCGTATTCGGATCGGGAAAATTGCGGCAGAGAAACAGCGCTTCAGGCATACCCTCCCCGTAATATCAGGTACACTTCATTATGCAGCGAATCGGTGCTCCGCGCGACACTGAATGCCTTATTCGATAAGTTCTTCACCGCATCAGACAGAGCAATGTCTCCAATGGTACCGACGCCGACGCTCAATCACCAAACCCAAGTCTACCGATCTGGCAACGACCGTCCATTGTGGCTCATTGGATCTCAGGCACAATGATCGGTGCTTTGCTGAGATGAACGTGACCCTATCATTTCTAGCAATCCGACAATGAAACGACGCGACGTTCATTCGAGATGATACATGGAAAGTGGGAAGAATCTCCTACCTAGACCTGTGACCAATCCAAACGTAATCCTTCGCTAGATGCTCCCTTGGAGCGGTGAGGAGGACCAGCGGAAACGACCGGAGTACGCCGAATCAATTTTTCACCGGCAGACCCGTGAGGCGGCAGCGAACACATCAGCGGGAGTTCTTAAAAAATCGAAATCTCGTTGAAGAAAACCCTGGTAGGATGGGTCGCCGATAATCCCCATGGAAGGCGAGCGGAAATTGATTTCTGCGAACGATGAGATAAATCCTCCGGAAAAATTCTGCGGTAATCCATCTCGTCAGTCCTCTCTTCCCTCTATGGACGAGAATAGTGATGAAATCGACTTCACAAACGAATGCGCCCGATTGTGGTTCGAATGACGTCGAGATCTCAATCGATTTACGTGGAATACGTTTGCGCGCTTTATCCGTTCCAGTATGCGGAGTATATAGAGCAGCGTCAAACCCAATGGAATCTACCTAGACGTTGAAGAGTTCCATGACTTCTTGATTTCCGGGATCGGAATTAATGTATTCATCGAACATCCGGGAAATTTCCGGGGTGAAGTAGTTGGCGTGATCTCCAACCTGAAAACGTTGCCGATTTCTCATAAACTTCTTGAGACCCGGGGGAAGGCCCAGCAGACTAAAATCGGAATATAGAAGGAGAATAGGAAAAGGCGTGGGTTGTGGGAAGCAAGACATGAGCGTCGTGGATGCTCACCACTCCTTTCCGTACGAACTCGACGCTATCGTTTGGTGTATCCACCGCGACATTCATTTTCTTGAACAATGAGGCGGCCGACTTGTTCACGGACTCTTTCATCGAATCGACGCTCGTTCTCTCCAGGATTGTCTCCACAACCTGTGCGAGGGGATAGAGGAATTGACAAATCCTCTCAAGGATCACTCCCGAAGACAGGCTCGGGTCCCGCAGGAATACGGTGTCAAAACAATCTCTCCCACAGTCAGCGAGCCCGTCTTCGTCAGCCCTCCCGAGATATTAACACGGCGCTCCATAGAACAGCGACCCTAGGGGATTAGAAATCTGTCCGAGCCGCTGCATACTCAATTACCTTTTCATCTTTGACGAGCTCCGCGGCCCGTCCTCCGAGGAAATTCGCGATTCTGATGAGTTCCCCTCTCGGATCTTTTTTCATCTTCTCGTAGACCAGAATCAGAACGTTCTCTGGTTTTCCGTGTTCCCTGAGACCCTTGAGCCAATCACGGTGGTACTTCATGTAACATCCATGCCAGACTTCTCCCCTCAGGAAAAGTTCAGCGTATCTTGGGAACCAATAGGCGCCCTTCGGGACACCTGAACAGATAGAGAAATTCTTGTACGTCGTATGGAATAAATTGACATTCCTGCTCGGCTGTTCGTCGCGGAAATTCTGGACCTGCGTTCTCGCCTCGCGAAATTCGAGGACATGCTCTCGGGAGCGAAATTCCGCAGGAGGCGGGAGGCTCACCAGGGATTCCTGGTGGAATTATCGCTGTGAAATGATAGTAAGATACGGCCACGTCTCGAGGATTCCGTGTGACGAAGACGTATCTGGCATTCGGGTTGAAGGTTTCGGAGTTGAAGGGCAGATGAATTTTGTAGAAGCTTCCCGGTTTCAAGTTCCCGGTACCGAACAGTTCTAAATACGGGCACTGGTCCTTCACGGTCGACATGTCCCCATCGAAGTCATCTGGATAAGGATTCTCATCACAGGACGAGTTCGGGAAAAATCAAGATCTTCCACAGAGACAGATTTTCCCGGCTCCAAGCTCCGGCTCACCGTAATGTAGAAGATTGCACATCATGTACTGAACCCAGGTGGTTCCGCATTTCGGATATGTGCACAAAACGATGTCGCTGTCGTGGGCGCGGTACCTGGGGAGAAACTGGATTCCAGCCTCTCTTTTTCTCGCGGAGCCCGATTCGAGCAATCCCGAGATTCTGTATGTTCCTATCAAAGGGTTCGTTCTCACTCCCATTTCCCCAAACTGCTCTCACTCTAATTGGAATTGCCTACTCACTTGCAGGCAGCATCGAAAGATTCAGGAGAGAACATGAGCGGACTCCGATGCCCATTGATGATTCTGCAGGGTACCTCGATTGAATTCATATCGAGCACTTCCGCCATGCTCGGGAGGTTCACGTACGATTCTCTGGGAGACCCGCAGTACTGTGACTTCTTCTCTCGAGCAGAGAAGACGCCGTCTGGAATGGTCTCATTGTGGATTTAAGACTTTCCCGACGAGAGATATATTCGAGATTGTCTATCTCCGCTCCGCGAATCGATATCGACACTTTCGCCGTCAGCGAGGAGCTTTCAACTTTATCTCCGTTATATTTGTCGTGCGGGACGCCCTAATGGGACTTTAAAATGCCTCAGAAACGATTACGGAGTTCTTCCGGATACACCAGCCTTACGAGAACGGTTCCACTCGATACGATTTACATGATCGAATGGTCGACTGCTCCCAAAGACACAGGGCTTCATGCGAAATCGACGATCTAGGTATTGCGCAGGCCGATTCGCGCCGTAAGTGCATGCTAAACGTCTAATTGCCGCGTCTACGTCTACAATTGACCAGATGACGCTTGATAAGACCTCATTGAGTAGACAGAGTGTTTCGCGCTACAGAATATTTGCACCTCCGCTTGAGAATCGGAGATATCTTTGAGAACGTGTCTCGGGATCGCCGTCATGAATCTGAATATCGATGGCATCATCTTCTTGATCGTGTCGACAGATGAGGAGTAGGATATTGTTATCACAATTTGAAAATACATAATGATATCATATTACTATTCATTATCACAGAGAACCCGTTCCCTTCCGCTCCCTCCTGGCAAGTGCTCTCTCTCTCCTTCGACCCTGGGCCGGCTCCTCCGTCTCCCGATAGACCCTCTATGTTGACGTCTCGACGACGCAGATCACGGTTCCGTCGTCGTCGTGTGGGACGACCTATCAGTCGGTGGGCCATGGTGGTGGATCAATTGGAAACTATTGACTTTCGAGTGGGTCCCTTGACGATTCCAACCATTCAATACCCAGTGTCCTGACTCAGATCCCATCGAGAGTTTCAGTTTTCGTACTAGAGAGGAAATCCTCAGCGATTTCTGTCGACGAGACGGCCATCCTCAGATACATCCGCGTAGACAACTGGCTCGGAAAATGATCGCGAAAGTCACCTGAATGGATGCTCAAGTCTGTCATGGGGAATCATTGGCAGATCAATGTATACCTACGACGATTTTCGCCGGCGGATGGTTCCGAGTCATACGCCGCCAGGAGAGCTTAAGCCCTATCGCTAGAGCTCCTAAGCCCCGACCGCTTGATTCGCTCCTCGTCTCCGTCTTGCCGCACCAGAACGCTCGATAGCTCGGTCGACAGGCCGGCGGGCCGTTCGTCAAATGATTATCGCTCCAGTCTCTAGCGAACGGTCAATATTTATCTTTCCAGAGCTCTATCCTATTTGGATCGGCGAGAGCGACGCCATCCCAGTCCTACCTGCCGACGAGAAGATTCACCGGCTCCTTGAATTCACGTGAGGGTAATTTTTCAGGGAGCGAGATATGCAACACTTTTTCTCAATTCGCCTGCCTCCAAAAGTAGCAGACGCTCCTCGGTCAGTTTTGGAAAAGCGTGAGACAGCTTTGACTCACGGCTCCATGGAGAAATCCTTGCTACAAGAAGTTTCCGGGGAGAATGCTCCCTATCATTCATTGATTGCATCTACATGCCTCCTGATGTTCTCGAGCCCTGGCAGGGTTGTGTCAGTCGCTGTGAGATCCTCCTCAAATCTTTTGAGGATGATCAAGCTTCGAGCAGGGAATCTGACGGATGCAATAAATTCACGAGTGGGATTCGAGATTTTGTGATTATCAGGTGCAACGAATTTCCTAGCTCGATAAAATGCATTCCGATTTATGGCATGCCGGGAAGTCCATCGAGGACAGGTCGGGAGCTCATCGTCCATCATTAAATGTTGATGGAGGATTTTCGACTCTTATCCAGGATAGTGAAGAGGGAGCTTTATTCATTGGGAGCATTTTATGGAGATTTCCGAACCTGATACGCTTCGTCCATATCTTGTCGTTTGGGGAGACTCCAGCTCGAGAATATATAAGATATACTGAACCGCTAAGCTTCGAATCTATCCATGATCTCTTTGTTTCTCGGATCTGATGCGATATAGTCGTCGAAGGCCTTGTGAATCTCCGGAGTGAAGTAATTCACATGATCCCCAACCTGGAATGATAATGGACCATTCAACAACGCCCCCGGGCTGAAGAATTGCCATCCCCGATTAAGCGGTGCTGCCGCTTGCCGACGGTTAGATTGAGGATTGCATGCAACTAATGAACGCGTGAGGGATTGCACCTCCGAAAGTTGAAATGTTAATCTTCTGTCAGAACTATCTCATACACATACCACTCCCTTTCGAACGAACTGAACAGCTTGAGTGCCTCGCCGAGGCTCATCTGATTCATCGGGATTTTGCCTCGATAACTTGTCGGCGCGTTCCTTCATGAACTCTACGCTGGTTCGTTCCAAGATCATGCTTAAAATCTAAGATGGAGGATCAACTTACTTCGACGGCACATGTATTCCGAACTCTCGATCAGATGAACAGCGATTTCGAGAAGGAGCTCCCCAGACCAGAAAACGGGATGATCACGTATTCCTGACGCGGAGAAGCACGAGATTTACCTTCTCGTCCTTGATCGAGTCGGCTGCTTTCCCGCCGATGAATTCTGCGATCCGTTTTATTTCTTCCCGCGGATGGTTCTTCATTTTCTCGTACACGACGAACAGAATGTTCTCCGGTCGTCCATACTTCTTCAATCCTTCTAGCATATCCCCGTGGTACTCCATGTAGTCTCCGTACCAGATTTCACCCTTCAGGAAGAGTTCAGCGAACCTCGGAAACCAGTATATGCCCTTTGGGAAATCTTCAAGGGAAGCGCCGCAGCTCTCTAAGCTTCCGTTCGAGCACATTCGCAGATTCGGTGCCACATTGAATCAAATTAGGAACACCGGAACTCGTCCCTTGGCTGTATTCGAGGCGGGACGAGGATCCGATCTCAGACCTGACTTACCCCCGGAAGCCGTCGCGATTCGCGTTGAGAAATGGTAGAAGGAAACCGCGACATCCCGCGGATTCCGCAACACGATGACATACTTCGCGTTTGGGTTGAAAGTGTCGACGTTGAACGGGAGGTGGGTCATGAACAAACTACCGGGCTTCAAACCTTTGGTACCGGATTTCTCCAAAAAGGGGCAAGCTTCCTGAGCCTTGGCAATGTCACCGTCGAAATTCTCTGGGCCAGACACGATCATTTAAAATAAGAAAGCGTCAGCCTACATCATTCCCCCTGTCCCTCTACTAGAGGCGTCGCGTCGCTGATTGTCCTGACGTTCAGCTGTAAACGTTTGAAGAGAAGCTACAGCGACAGACGGATCGCAACCTACCGTGGTCGAGTAGGTGGAGTATAATGTGCTTCACCCAATTCGTTCCGCATTTTGGATAAGTTCTCAGAACAATGTCGTCATCGTGAGGTCGAAATCTGAGAGGATTCGAGAGTTTGACCGAGCTGACAATCTATACAGTGGAGTGGAATGAGCTCTGAAACCCGACGATTTCCGGAGGCGAAGTGTCCGAAACGGAGTCATAACTCACGCGAAGGCTTCTTCGAGATATTCACTTTTGAAAATCGTCGGGAAACGCGTTCCATGCAAAATTCGACTCTTTAGAGAGCCGATATCCATATCGGACGACATCATCCTCCGGTAACGGTCCCGAGAGAATGACTGAAATCCCAATGAGGATGGAGATAAACATAGATAAGAATGAGAATACCCAAATGAATATATCGACTCATTTCAGGAGGGTGATCGCTCAGAGTTCTCATGTCTCATTCGGTGTCGGAGGAAAGAGAGAGTCAGCCTGTTTCGCCGAGGAAAACGGAACTCACGATGTTTCGGTCTCGCGCTCCCCTAAGCCGCAATATGGGACGCTAGGAGCTGACTGACGCACTCGACGCGCGAGCGTCTGGTTCCCGGTCGATCGAAACAATGTGTTCTCTCCCCGCGATGGTCGCTCTCCCAGAAGGACTCTCCTTTCCCCAAATGAAATGAGTGTCGATCTCCTTCAAGCTGGATGCTCTCGCGACGTTCATCGTCCTTTCTTTCCCGAATCGTTCTCTCGCCAGAAGCTCTCCGTTTCACTTGTCACGGCTGAGCAGGGGTTCCCTGTGGCTCCAAGGGTCCCCCTCCGAGATAGAGGGGATTCGGACCCAAGTAAAATTTATTCATCGATGTGAGGATCATCCCCACAAGAGCTCGAGCAATGAGTGCAATGGCAGGCGAACTCGTCCTCGGACGCAGCTTCATTACAAGCGGAAGCGCTCAGATTGAATAATTCGTAACCCACAGGAGCTTCTCCGAGGAACTCGATCTGCACCGGCGCCATGAAGGTTTTCGCGATCCCTGTGAGCAACCTCTCGGGCGAGCAGCGGGTGCCAAACTCTCCACAGAGAAGGTGGACGGCGAATGTGAGACCGTCCCTCGTCAACACTTCAGCGCATGAATCATAGGTCTGCTGTGCGTATCCCTCATCGACGAAAAAGAGACGTTTCCGAGCGCTCGTAACCCGCCCCTCGGGTCAGAGGCTGAACCCGCCGGGAGGGATGTCACTCCGATGAACCTATTCTGCTTGGGTGAGCAGTGCATGTGGCAGAATATCCGAGCCAGATTGAACTTGCATGACGGGCACTTTCCAACGACGTTTTCCAACCATCGGAGTTGCGCGATCAGCGGCTTGACTTGATCATCGTCGCAACAGAACAACATCTCTCCTGCCTCACGAAACTCCAAACAGAAAACTGACAAATGCATCAAGCTCTCAGAGCTCAATACCTGCGGTTTCCTCGACTCCCCCTCGATCGAGCACGGCACAATTGATGAGAGGGAATCCTCCGCTTCCTCTTCGCCACAAATACCCCTGAAAACACAGTCCCCACTCGTCCCGCGAATGAAAGTCACAACGAACATCAATACTGAAATCAAACACGAATATCGCGAATGAAGTATTAAATGGCGGCGATAACGGCGTCGAGTCGTTGATGCACTGAGAAACCGAGCTATCGGGCCCAGGGCTGGGGCTCTAACACGTGGCGGAATCATCTAGGAATAATTATTCGTTGGAGAGCTTCGTTGTTCTGCATCGGTACGAAAACATCGGGGTTTTTGAGGTTTCGGAGCGACAGTCCGATTTCGCTCAAGAAGCGAGACTAGGTACCAGGCACCGATCATCACAAGGCACTGCGAGCTCGATTATGAGGCAATGCTTTTACAGATGCAATAAAATCGATACAGGTGGTTCCGAGAGGTTTTCCCGACAAGGGAGCTCGACGGTCATATCAGATATTTTCCTCATGATTAGGGATGTAAATTTTTCGAGGACCGCCATTTTTCCGCGAATTTTCGCGGAAATTTCCGGCTATTCCCCATAGAGTGTCAATGGAGGCCGCGAAATACCGCGAATTTGGCGGAAATTTTTCGCGAAAAATTTACATACCCACTCATAATCCTGGGACCTCCACGATTCCGCGCCTTTGGGGTCGACGTTTCCGACCAGCGGAACTCCTGGAAGAATACCGCGTTCCGCCTAGGTCTCGCATCTCGCCCCTGCCTCGGTTCCTGTGCTACCCAACCCGTGCCATCTCTTCATAGAACATGTCGCAAGTCCTTTGATCGTCGGTGTTCCTCGAATGGGCGATTTCTGGGACCTTTCTCGCTGACTCCATCTCGATAAGGGTCCAGGAAGAATGTGAGAATGAAATTCCTCGCTAACTAGGCTGGCACGTTCCCTTCTGGATAAGATGGCTCCCGCCTTGTGCTCAGCGCGCAGACTACGGGAGAGCGTCATTCTGCGCCGCTTTATCGTTCGTCGAGCATCTCCGTCGCATGCGAGGAAGAGTGGACCCTGATGTATGAGCTCGAGTTGGGAAACATATCCCTCCACGGAGTTTCTCCATACGGCAGCAGCTCACGTGGTGGAACGCTTTCCGGCGTATTTCCGCAGCCACAGAAGCCGGGGAATGAAAAAAGTGTCGCCCCCTGGAGCAAGTCTATATCCTCACGGCGATACTCCCCGTCGTGAATGATTTATCTCACAGTCCGGCATTCTTCCGGGGATCACGAAATATTTTTGAAATGTGAGTGCTTTTTTCGCAAGGATTTCCGCCGTCTGTAAGGATCGGCAGTACTTGGGGTATTCCACACATCGAAGAGGGCCAAATGCTCCCGATTGTGGCAGTCTGGAGTAGTGTTTTCGTCGAACATCATCGACTTGGGGGAACATCAGAGTTTCTACTTCTGCGCGGCTGAAGAGCCCCCCTCCGGCATCTTCGCCTAATACGAGGATTGGAATTCCACCCCGAACTACTGAAACCTAGTGGAGTTTTGGTCTGTGTACTTCACTAATACTAGCTGATTGATTTGAACTCTGCAATCACGGGGAAACGCCCGGTCATGAACCCTGGTCAGGACCGAATCATTTTGCTACGGCACGACGCTTCGTGCCTTACGGCGGAACTTGTCAAGGAAACTGCGGTCGCTTTGGAACGGGAAATTCCAGCTGCCCGACTTTTCTTGAGAAAAAGCCTCGTGCAGTAAGTTTTCTTGAGCTCAGAAGCCGCGGCTTCCTGGTTCCCGTCATCTAAGCTTCTCGAAGGCAAGGAGGCCAGGAGAACGAATCTTCGGAAACACAGCCTCCATTTGCTCCAGGAATGGAAGCGGCGAAGAGCGTCAAAATCGCAGAGAATGAATACCGCCAATGGAGTGGTGGGTTCAGGTGCTTCCAGCTGAGACTCGATGCGCCGAGAAACCGAGTGATCGTGATCGAGTCTGATTGAGGCAGCTTCAAGTTGTTGAAATCATGCTAAGGTAGAACTCCAACTAGATCTTCGACGTTCCACACCGCTCCAGAAATATCCTGCGACTTGGAGACATATTGAAGTTCTGCTCGTCAATGATGAGAACTGGTCGCCAACGATTGCGCGACTCGAGAAACTTCAATGATAATCCATAGCTAGAGGGAATCGAGGATTCGCAATCAGAGCTGCAAGGTCCGGCACTCCCACCATGCTGTACACATCAACCATCTCAACTCTATACTTCTTCTCTTCATGAAATGTGTTCAATTTCCCTGTATTGTCGGGATTTCTTACAATTAGATGACCCATGACAGCGCTATTCCCAGAATCGTTTGCTCCAGTCGTATGGATAACTTCTCCCGGATGGGTTCGACAGACAACGGCTCAGAATGAGAGCGAGGTCTGCCGCCCATTCCATTCTGATCGATGAGGCTTTCGGAAACTACAGGAAAACGTTATTCTTTAAAGCTCAATCGTTCATCAATACTCCTTGAAGCTCGAGAATATGCTTACGATGGAGACCTCGAAATTCGAGTAAGGGAAGATATTCGAGTTCGGAGTTCCCCGATTCTAAAGCAGCTCAGATAGTCGAAGGTTTTCCGCAGCAATTCCCAAGACCACAGAGAGCGGACAATCGGCGAGACCATCGTCCCAGATGAGGAACGAGTCGAGATTTGCAGCGGAGTTTTTCGTGTTTTTATTCGATTGTTCGGCTTTCTCCCGAGTATCTGGGAACATAACTTACTATGAGCTTCCTAAAAAAATTGGGAATTCACTCTTCCGACGATTGTCTTTGCTCAAAACATTTCAGACATCGAACATGTCCATAATCTCCCGATTCCTGGGGTCTGAAGCAATGTATTCGTCGAACATCTTCGAAATCTCCGGAGTAAAATAGTTCACATGATCTCCAACCTGGAAAAGAAGGGAATCTTGCGACTCTATTCTCTTGCCAGGGTCGGAAATTGCTCAGGGAAATTGTAGGAACTGAGATTTTTTCCCTGCGACGACGAGAAAATTCATCCGGCGTACAATCGTTCGAAATCCTCACCGTCCCTTTCCGGACAAATTCGACCACCTCGGGAATTTCGCCGGACTCATCGTCGAGCGTAGCGGAATAAGATTCGTTAACGGCCTCCTTCATGCTTCTCACGTGTGTTTTTTCAAGGATCGTCTCGATGACCTGCGGACGATGCACATCGTGATCGTCGCTTGCATTCCCGACAAGTCTGCAGGACCGAGCTTCAGGATCCGACTCCCATCGCTATCGAAAATCTCAAAGTCGAGCCAAGGACGAGCTCGACAGTCATTCCTGTCACCTTTTCATCCTTGATTAGTTCGACTACTTCCTCTCCCAAGAAGTTTGCGATCCGGATAAGTTCTTTCCGAGGGTCCTTCTTCATTTTCTCGTAGACCACGAACAGGATATTTTCTGGCTTGCCATATTTCCGCGCCCCTTCGAGCCAGCCCCGGTGCCACTCCATGTAATCCCCGTACCAAACTTCACCTCTCACAAAGAGCTGCGAGAATCTTTTGAACCAGTTGGCGCCTTCGGGAACGCCTATAGGCGGAACTCAGATATCGGTTATGGTTCCCTAGTGGAATCCGCTCGTGTCGTGTAAAGACTAGCCTCGGTCTCCAGAGATCGCAAAACCCGTTCAAGTGTGGTCGGATGCAACGCTCTCCTCGAATTATGTACTCGAAAAGGGGCGCATGCTCAGAGTTTTATGCTGCCCGCGAAAGTTCGTTCCGAGTCGATTCGGCTCCGAGCTTGTCTGACAGCGCGGCGCAAATCGTACAGTCAGGTAAATGAACCTGGAGCAGCTGTATAATTCCGAAAAAGAGAGGAGATGATGAGCGAGAGACGTAAATCTCCCTCACCTGGAACTTTCGGTGGAAGTAGAGTCACGAAGTGGTAGAAGGAAATGGCAACGTCGCGAGGGTTTCGCACAACGATGATGAGCCTCGACTTGTCATTAAACGTCTCGGGGTTGAATGGCAGATGTTGTTTGTACATCATTCCCGGCTTGAGTTTGTCGGTGCCAAAATGATCCACGAAAGGACAGAGTGCGTTCATTTTCGCGACCGTTCCATCGAATTCATCTGCGCACAATGATCGGGAGGCTCACACTTCTCCTTCGTGATTCATCCGTATCTAGACCCGGCGTTTTTTCTTATTGATGATTTGCCAGCATGAGCAGTGAGGATCGGCAATGCTTCGAGATTTTCTTCCTTCCAGACTTAATTCATGAATTTTCCGTGAAGATGGTACCCACCGTAATGGAGGAGATAGCATAATATGTATTGGACCCAAGTCGTTCCACTTTTCGGGTAGGTGCAAACAATGAGATCTTCGTCATGAGCGCGATGCCTGCAAAATTATTCCCCGGGGAATTTCAGCCAGAATATGCCATTATACATTTTCCGGAACCAGAAATTCTGCGATTTCCGACGAGACAAACATTCAACGCCGAGATGACCCCGAGCCAGATACTTCCTCCGATCGCAATGGGAGCGTCTAGTAAGGATGTGTAAGGACGACCCGGATCCAGGCTCGAGGGGCCGATTTCCCGGTTCAACAACCAGTTCCAGAGACCAGAGCCCTCGACGGACCATCCCCATGTCTAGCTCGTATGGGTCCTCGGGATGAGAAAGATCTACTCTTTCCACGGTTCCCCGTGATACTCACTTGATTGCGCTTTCCACGCATTCTCTGGGGAACACGTCCGGGAATCGCACTCCGTTTACTAGGAGGGAGGGCACTTCAACCGAACTGTAGTCGTCCACCATTTGTCCGCACCTCAGTCAGGTCTCAGTCAGGTGAAAGTCTCTCGATGCCCTGAACGGCGGACAATCTCCACGAGCTAGGTGTCCGGGGAGAGACGAAAGTCCCTCTTAATCTCAACCTGGTTTTTGACCAACCTTGTCGAGCGAGCACTGACTGATAGTAAGTAGCTGAGCTATGTCATAGCCGCGGAGCTGTCCCTTACCCAGGTTCAGTAGATCGCACTTGGCAATCGATCTACTCTTCCAGATAGAATATCAGTGACCGTTGTCAAGCCCGAACCGAGCAAGCATTCTATTGAGTCGTCGCGGCGGCGATAATTGCAGGAATATTTCAGGGACGAATCGCGGAATGATAAAAAGGTCAGGATTCACCGCTGATGAGAGAAGTTCTACCGCCACGACAGCATCGGCAGGGGTGGGCACGGGCGCGATTGCATTTCCTCTAATCCCGACTTGTTCATACCTAGATGAGTTTACTGCTCATAGTATAATGAATTGGAGTCCCTGATTCCTCGATGAAAATCATTGGCCGGCCCCAAAGATCGAGCTCGGTGCCCCTATAGCAGGGGTGTCAAAGTCAAATCTTCGGCGGGCCACGAAGGAGCACTGGAAGAAGCCGGCGGGCCACATCCAAAGATTTCTTCGACATTATCCTTGATTCACGTTGTTTGAGCGGAGAGATCGGAAAGCTGGAGGGAAACACATATGTATATGCATGATGGGTCACAATTGATTCTCGATTTTTCAGAGTCGACTCGTTCTATTCGTGATTCGAAATTTACAAGGATATGATCCTATGGAATTTCTGAGGATCGGCCGCGGGCCATCCTTTGACACCCCTGCCCTATAGTGAGAGCGTTGGACTGACTCCCGAAACCCCGTTTTATAGAGACTGCGAGAAACAATCGCAATGAAGTCGCGGCGCTTCTAAGAGCACGGGTCGACGTTTCGGTCCAGTCGCTGGGCTCCATTCCCTCACGGACATGATAATAGAATTTCTTCTTGCGGAGCGGATGCTGCAGTGCAGAGGGCACTTTCCCGTTGCTGCCTCCGGTGATTCCATGGAGTAAGACTGACGCGTCGATCCCCCCGACGCAGGTCACACAGCGTGGATGCTTGCCAATGGATGGGAGGGAGTGAAAGCTTAAATAGATGCTCATTATCCATTATTATCGTAATCTCCTCGAACGCATCGATTGTGATAGCGTCTCGATTGAAAGTCAACCGACCAGACCGGAAGGAGCGGCAGGTCGTTGGGACTTCAAAGCTGATGAGTGATCCTCTCCCTCTCCCTCCCCCATCGCCCCAGCCGCTTATCGCTTGAGCGGTCGGGATTATCTCCTCAAACAGCGGAGTCTGTCCCTTCTGGACAGACGAGTGCGAGCGTCGATGAGGCGTTTTCAGAGAGAGAGTAATCGATCAAGCGAACGAGAAGACGCGAGCGCCGAGTAGGATCATGGGCGGCCGTCACTCCGAATTACCATCCCTTTGTGTACCTGAGAACCTATGAATGCCTGGCGTTGGAAGACTGATGTTCTCCGGCTTGAACGACGGATCACTCGTCTATTATGGAATCTTGGGATTTTCCCTGCCTTTGGAATGCGTGCCTTCCCTGGTCCGGAAGGATTCCTCTGATGTCGAACGGTCGGAACTCTCATTCCGTCCCGAGAAGAACGTGACCGCGAGACGTGTGCACACAGAAACGCGCGCATATCCCTTGACATCTTTCTCGTGTTTGAGATTTCCCACCGGACGTTGCTCATGCAGGGAAATTTATTCGTTCGGCACAATTCACGATCCGAAACGGACTATCCAGCCGCCGATAATGCAACACTTATCCTGGATGTTCTCGCACATCCAGAAGTTCTCTTGGCTCGTCCGGGATTCCTCGAGCCTTCGTGTACGTACAATAAGCTCTAAAATACGTGAGTCTGCAGTGTTTCCGACGGGCGGGGAGTCGGAGGTGAGCCGGGACTGCGTAGTCCGACGATAAGGTCTCGGAACTTGCCCGAACTTGCGTACAGAATCGACTCTTAGCGGGATAGCTCAGACACGCTCGGTTAGCCCGACGTTTTTTGCGAGGTCCATCCTGAAATCCCAATGTGGACGCCGCTCGATGCTGGACAAGCTTACGAACTTACTTCGATCATCCATAGTCCGAGAGGCATCGGAGGCTGGCCTCATTGATAGGATGAATCATATTTCAACCGGTGTCCCGATGCTGTTCTAGCTATGTGCTTCGAACGGCGACACCGGGAGACGAGGCTGTTTTCGCGTATCGAGAGCTTCGTATCTTTTCAATGTCTTCAAGAGTTCTAATCGGCCGTTTCCCTGAGGAACGATCCGAGATCGCTCAGCGTCTTGAGCGGTGAGAACTCGGGCATCCATTGCTTCTCGGACAATCCATCAGGGTGCCCTTAATTACTGCAATTCACTGAAAGCGGGTGCGGTCGGGAGCCTGTGAGAATTCGCGCTCAATACATGCGCGTGCCGATGTTCCCCGTGGTGGAGAAGACTTCTTCGGACGAGAGGTCCCCGAGGAGCTCCAGAATTTCATTGTTCTTGTCCACTTTTCCAATCATATACTGTTGGAGCACCACGTTCTAACGAAACGCGTCAACGCATGTTTCAAACGGGCGGAGTATCATGCTCTGTACCACAAGCTCTTGCGCTGAGGTCTTGCGCCTGATTTCCCCTGTTCAGAGCCGCTTGCATACCAGGGATATTTTCTGCCTCGAGGTCCAGAAGGCCCTCGCCGCACTCGTTTGGCTGCCCTGTTACTGTTTGAGCGGCTATCCTTATGAAGGGCTGACATAGGACACAGGGAGCACGCTAGGTGGAAAAGCTCTTCGAAGTTATGGCTTTTTTGATGCCATGGAGCCTTGAGTGTAGCGATATTTGCCATCGCTTTCGGTCGATGGAACCGTTCGGTTTCCATTCAATAAAGCCGGCCAAAGTTCGCCCCTTCCAGCGAGGCCGGCTCTTCAATCAGGAGAGTCGTCGGGACGCTAATTTCTCTTTTCTCTGACTCCCTCTGCCGTGTAGATTCTTTCTCTAGTGTTTTTTTCGATCCGAGCTGCAAAGACGGTCTCCATAGATGTCTCGAGGGTCGACCGTTCCCTCAAACTTCAAACGTTTTCCTCCTCCGATCGTTCCTCCATCGGCTGCAGAACAAACGATATCGAGTGTGTTCAAGATTAATTGTGATTCGGGAACGCGTTTGCGTTTCCAATCACGGCTTCTCCGAATCTCCCCGTATCCCAGGGTTCCCTCGCTAGTCGTTCATCTTCCACATCTCCTGCGCGGAACTGTTTTTGTTAAGAGCCCAATTTTTCTCTTTCCGGGGTCAACGGTGCTCAAGTCTTCTACTGGCGCGAATCCTTCGCTGACAATCCATTGCCGAAGCAAACTGGACACCGGTAAATTCAATGCTCCGCACGCTTCATTTTCCGGCTCGCTTCATTCGACTTCCGTGGTTGAGCCTACGGGAGCGTATGGAGCAGCGGTGAAAAGTGCCTCGTAACGATTCGTCGTCAGTCCTCGGTTGGCGGCGATGCTTACAAGCTGCTCGGAGTCAGGCAGGCGGACCGCCCGTCCGTGCGTTCGTTTGAGCGAACGAGCGAAAGAATGTCTGCGAAGTCACGCTGATTTCCGCTCGCGTAGCTGAAGCTCTACGGAAAACAGTGCCCGTAACTACGGCGGCTCCCTTTGTTACCGCAGCCGATGCTGTCGCGGCAGTCGATCTGGCGACCGCGCACTAGAACGTACTGGAAACACTGTCCCACTCCGAGCTGTTTCATTCTGTGGCCGTGCCTCGGGAGCGTCTCCGCACGAAAAAACAACGAATACGCAATGAGGACTTCGGCCGCGTCGTTTGCTCGTTCGTGGTCCCCGCAGTCACCACGACACCTGCCGGCACTGGTAGTGCTGCTGCTGCTGCTGCTATTTCTGTCGATAGCGACGAGT
This sequence comes from Galendromus occidentalis, assembly GCF_000255335.2. Taxonomy (NCBI): domain Eukaryota; kingdom Metazoa; phylum Arthropoda; class Arachnida; order Mesostigmata; family Phytoseiidae; genus Galendromus; species Galendromus occidentalis. The sequence continues at coordinate 372,582 of NW_003803746.1, forward strand.
GCGTCACCGTCGCTCCCGCCGCAGAGCACCTTGAGTGAAGCGCTCGGTTTCCGCACAAGACGCGAAGCAGGATGCAGAGGATACCTCCAAGACGTGAGTATTAATTCGGGAAAAAAAATTCTCTCTCCTGCCGATGCCATGACCCTGACTGTGCTCTCGAGCTTCACGGAGTGGGGCGACCAGAGCCGAGTTCAGGACTAGCAGGAGATGAAACCGGCATACTCCGATCCCGAAACAGTGGACCATTGACTTACTGGAGATCCGGCCGCAAGAGCTCATTCTGGCCAACCCGCCGTCTCAGCCAGCGCGGAAAAGTCAATTTCTTTTCTCTCGACCGCGAACCAAAGTTTTTCATTGCCTTATATCCTCGTCGCAATCATCTCTCTTACGGTGTTGACGTGAATCTTTTTCGAAATTGGTCTATTGCGCCCGTTTTCCGGTCTGAAGTGCCCACTGTCGGTGGGCTCGAAACAGTCTATGGAGTTCGCTCGATTGGATTCCCCTCAGACTCTTGGGGAGGGGAAACCCACTGGACCGCCCTCGAGCAAGCGAGAATTTGCAGAGTCGAGGCGTCGGCGTCGCGCGGCTGCCCGGCGGGACTTGTACAGAGTGGAAGGTAAATTCAGAAATTCTCTCTGTCTTGGTACGCGACGAGGACTAATTGCATATCATGCAAACATAGACCGCCATTCTCGGGATCGCCAGCAAGACGTCCCGCGTACGCATGCGGGTTCGCGTGAGCGCGTTTTCTCGTTCGGGTGACTCAAGCGAAGGATCGGGCCGAGCTGCTCAATATTTTTGTCAATCATGTACCCGTCAAACCACTCAATATCATGGAGATTCACATTCAGTCGGAGTTCGAGAGAAGCTTCGTGGGGTCACCGGCTGGAAAACGTACCGAAATTCAGAATTTTGACATCTCAACCAGAGCTGTGCGCCGCGACCAGAGTTGACGGCGGCGGCGGCGGGGGAGAAATACCCGGCGCGGCGGCACGCCGCGGCGTTACAGCGGCGCACCTCGGCGCAGGAGATAGCCACTGGGAATAATATAGGAGAGACGACTATTTACAATTTATTTTCCATCCCAATAACAATGTAGGGAAGGGCATGCCTTAACTTAACATCGGAACTATGTGTCATATACGCGGCAAGAAACTTTTGCTGTCGTGAATGAAAAGAGTCTTCGTCATCGTTATTGGATCCAAAGTACACCGTTTTTCTCGCAACAAATTTCCTGCGATTGAAAACCTCCGTTCATGTCGAAATTAGAGTCGAAATCTCTCATTCTGCCGCCGCCTTAGCAGCATCATGCACAGTATTGACTACCGAATTCGACGGCGCGCCGCCGGCGTTTTCGCCGCCGCCACGCCGTGGGGATTCGGTGGCGGCTGGCGGCGGACTTGCACACTCGGCGCGCCGGCGCGCCGGCGATCTCGCCACGCAGCGCACAGCTCTGATCTCAACCTTACTAGGAATGATATAGAAAATCCGATTCCGGTGAAATCGGGAACGGGGAACAATGCTGCTCACTTCTTTCCCTCCACAGTGCGGCAGACAGATTACGTACCCGTGCTGCACGGGGCTCGACTGCATTCATCTGCGCTGTGTCTGGCAACCGTCGTACGAGCAGCAGGTTTCCAGCGCGCGACAGCGAACGGATAGCGCGGCCTACCCGTGGAGGAGTTCGTATCATTACGCCATGCGCTTCCACCCGATCCAGCCCGTGTTTCCCGAGGTGTGAAAGAAGGCTCCCTCTTGGGATCATCTGTTAGTGCTCTTCGACCAGAGCAGCTTTCTGCTTCATATACCCACGCTGACTCCTCGGTACCAGCCGCCTACAACAGCAACGACAACGTTCGGAATTCGGACGGCTGCATGCGTGCCATAGATAAATAATCAGCCGTCAGCCTTCGGCGGTTATTTTTAGAAAAACCCCCTTGGAGAGCAGGTCACTTCCCGGCAGAGACCGCCTTAAAATCCGAATGTTAGGGTGAGGCTCAGGTTTCCAGACAGCCCACAAGGGCCTCTGGCAGTGATTCTGAATATTTTCTTGACTTGGGCTCAAGCTGATGGGAAATAAAAGAATCTTCGAAACTCACGAGTCTTGGGGTCGGAATGTTGTCGCGTGCCGCTGTCTTTGGGCCACCACGTTCGACTGATACCTCCGAGCACCGCGGTCTGGACTCAAAAGGTGAGTAGCAGCAACGGGTCCCGGAGAGTTATGGCAGGAGATCTAACGATGGTGAGTGTTTGTGGAGCTCAACCCGTAGCACAACAGATAGACCGCGAGCGAGAAAGTGCCTAGAAACATAGGACAATTGGGCATTTCTTTCAGGCTGCGTCATAGCCGCCTCGGCTTAGTGCTGACTTGCCATGACATCGAAGCCGATATCGCCTCTTAAGGCAACAGATGACTAGGGAAACCGGATCGAAGGACAGCTCGGCTGGAAATTGGACTGACCTAAAGCCAGCCCGATGTTTTGCCTGTACGGCTCAATGACTATCACCCGAGACATCCTAACGACCGCTCCGGCCTTTCCTTCTTCTGCTGATTCCCTCGTTAATAATTCCCAAGTAACAAGCGTATAATCACCATTGTTCTGTTTCCCTGCGTCGATGTAAAGTTCCCAACTAGGGATGGGAAGCTTGAGAGCTCCATATGTACAACGGAGAAGATCATGTCGACGCGACATCGTCAGCTGGGGTCTGCTTGAGTTCAATCTGATCATCAATGAACTTTGTGAATCGCTAAAATGGTGTTGATTGTGAAAGGGACATGATTTTTTCTCCCCGTGGTCAGAAGAGAGCCCCCGCCCCATATAGATCCTTGGATAGCTGCCGTTTGATAGTTGCCGCCATCCCACTCTCCCCAGAGACCGAATCATGAAGATAGGTTATTCGAAACTAGGTTCGTTATCGCCGACTGAAACAAGCAACCTCCGAGTTGACCTGCTGCGGGTAGATTTCTAAGTGCAACATCAGAAATAATGCGAACGATGTGTCGGTTTTATCGATGCTATCGGTTTTATCGACAAAAAATTTCAGGGAGCACAGCTTTAGAGGCTTTGTGGTCCCCGACTCCCGTTCGGACGTCTCGGATACCGACTCCCGTCCGCAGATTAGCTTTTTTTCCTAGTAATCATTATCATCATTCAAGTTCTTTCCTCATTTCAATAGCGGGTACGCATCGAGTTGCAAATGCGACCTACGACGGAAAGGCTCCATATTTTCGAGGATATGCCCGGTCCCCGTGGCCACCTTCTCCTGGAACGCTTTCGCCCGATGCGCTTAATTCGGTTCTCTCAGGACACATCTCGATCCGGCGAGCCAACGATCGGCCAACAAATCTCTACAGTCCCCCATTCGACCGGGAGCAACGTGTGATCCCGTGCCGGCGTGCACATCTTCTTCCTTCATCGGCTCGGCACTAGGAGTAGATTATCGCCGAGTTTGGGCTGATAGGCTTCATAATGAGAACGAGTCCAATTACTTGAGATAAATATTTTATTTCTTCATCGATCAGGATAATCAACTCGGGGGCTTTCAGACAATGATTCGACATTTCGGGGAAGAAAAGCTTTGAAAATACCTCACGACGATTCTAATAACATCTTCGCCGACGCTTTCTCGAAGCTGCATCTATCTCTTGATCGGTTCCCACGCTTCTACAAGTTGTGGTTTCAAGTTCATATGTTCCATGTCTCCTCTTTCCGGTCTTCAGACTAGAAGAGATCCTCTCCCGAGAACTTTCACGGGAGCCGTACGTTGTAGCTCATTGTAATGACGCGACTCTCGGATCTCACTCTTGATTCTGATAAGAGGAAGAGCCATCGGCGGGTCCGAGAAAGCTACAGCTCATCAGCTCCGTTTCGAGTACGGCTTCGGTCCTGAACGTGCAGCGCCGACGGTGCCTGGTAGGTTTAGTTCGACTGCGTCGCACTGGGTAATCCGTCTTCATCATTGGCAGAGCCACGGCATGATGAGAGTCGCGCGAAAGAGACGGTTCTCGTCGATTCGTGAACGAGGCAGAGTACTCGGGTGATGACGCGCACCACGGAATGATGAGTGTCACGTGATGATGGGTACCTCAGAAGATTGAAAGTTATCTCAGGCGACGTTTACCTCGACAGGCGGACGATTGGAGATCAATCGAGATGAGCTCTTTTTAAATGTCGAGACGGCCTTGGAATTTATTCTTCGAGGGCGATCTCTTCCACTCGGGTTTCGAGAGCGCTTGGGGCTTTGGGCACAGACACCGTCGGACCTCTTTGGAAGATTTGGAAAGGGATCAAACAAGCGATTTCGCCTCGCCTGGAAAAGAGGAAAGAAAGTTATTCCCGCGATCGATCCGGGACCTCAACGATAGCTTGAAAAAAAAGTTCCAGGAGCCTCTCCCAGACTGTTTTCGCATCACTCGGCATACATATGTAGCCATCAATCGTTGCTTCGAAGGTGCGATAGCTCCTACCACGCGCTCCCCATGAGAAGAACTCCGGTCAATTCTCTACCGCCCATTCTCGAGACTGAGAAAGAGTCTTGCCATCTCTATCCCCGTTTTCCAATGAGACCGCCGGGCCGAGGGCGAGTGTTGGAATCGAGGCTCATTGGGGGAAAAAGTTCAGATCGTTCGTGCTGAGGAAATTGCAACGCTTTGGATCCGAGTAGCTGTCTCAAGCGGAAATACTCGAGAGCTCAAAAGACTTCGCGGTCGCCGGACCTCTTGATATCGTAGTGGGACAGTACGGCCAGTTTGCGAGTTTTCTGCTCGATTTCCCATATCGTGAGGGGTTGGACAGGTCACGCTTGCTCAATGTAAACACTGGCATTAGCCTGGGAGTTGTGAGTCCCTTCCTAGGCATGTTGTCAGGGCGGAGTGGTTTCATGCTCTTTACTCAAATTAAGCATATGTCGGATATTCATGATTCATGAGCGTGCGGGAGGTCATGCGGAAGTGATATACCTGCTCGCTTTCCTCGAGAAAAATAGCCTTTAACGTGTAAAATTCTGTAAGGCTTCTCAAAAATTCGTCCAGGGCACTGTGTTTTCTTTGAAGTTTGACTGTCTTTTACACACCTTTCAGCTGGTGTCGATGGAGCTTTGGTGGGACTGGACACTGGCGATCCCTTGTCGTCCACGAGACCCTTGACCCCATTGCACATCCATGTTCTGAACCTGGGGAGCGGGAATTCATGAAGCATTGGATTGCGGTTTCCTTTCATTAAAGCCACGCCCTAGACTGCCGAACAAAATTGGCCGAGGAGCCTCGAGTCGTCTGACTGAGAATGTCCAGTTTGCGTAATGAATCGTAATGATCTTACCCTGAGAGAGAGCTGAGGGCGGCTAAACACAGCTTAACTTTGACCTCGTAGTCAATTATGATGCCAAAGTAATCCTGCCGCGCTTCCTCCGAGAGCCTGTCAGTGGAACGATAAATACAGAGTTATCGAGCAAAGCGACAAGATGAGCGATCAGAACGGAGTTTCGAGAGGAATGTCCTTCATGACCATACATTGCGCAGTCTATTCCCCATGATCCAGGAAATACTGCGACGGGATTTCCCCCTCCTATTCTCTGCTCCTGTTCTATTCACAACCATGGGAGAAGAAAGCGGCCGATCGCTCTCGAGACGCAAACCGGATTCCCTAGGAGTTGAAAACTATTTTTTTCTCCAAGAGCTCGCTCAACGAGCTTGGCTACAAATGGCAAAATAACATTGCTCAACCTGCCTCCCGGAACAAGATAACTAATTGTGGAGGGAAAGATGTGGATAGATGTACTTTATGCCCTATGCGTCTCCAATTACCCTGTATATTCCCGAATCTGGCTTTTGGGAAGTGATTTCCGGGGACACTGAAGCATTCCTGGACGGCGGGACCCAATCGTGAGGATAACAATCTGGGTTTGCCCATCTACTCGTCTGATGCCGGCACCCATCCCGTGAGCAATCGCGAGGATTCCTAATGATCCGCGAGCATGGGAGCCAATCATCCGGCACGAGGGAGATCGACGAGAAGCGCAATCCAAGTCTCCCTCTCCGGAATGACATCGCGGAGGAGGCTGTCCACGTGTGGTGGTTCGCATCGAGGCAGCGCGATCCGGCATGCCATTCACGCCTGATCTTCGACGAGCACTCACTCAGTCGTCGCCATGTCGATACTTACACGGTGGTGGAAGCCAAGCAGGGCTCATCTTCAAACTCGCTGCCCTGCACAAAAACTCCGTACTTGTTTTTATTGTCGCCTGCCGTCGGAATTAAGACCACCTCCTGCTCCGCACAGTGTCCTGAGCCCACATGACAGTCGGTCCTGCAATCAAAGGGTCGTGAGGAAATTTTCCAATCGTAGCCAAGTGCGACTGTCTCCACGTCGGTCAGGCCTTCGATTCAGCCTAATGTCCGCTTGGCAGAAGATTTCTCTCGCCAGTCATCTTGCCGGTGTTATGCCGTACTACTTTCGGGAGCGATTTCCCGGAGCATCATCGACCGGAAGACGCATCCATCATCCGATGGAGCCCTCACCATGAGCGAGCTGCAGGACCTATCAAGGTGGCGGCTACAAATCTATCCGATTTTTCAATTTTGATCGGTGTCGGATCAGGGACTCATCATCAGAAGTCCGAAGAGAAACACACCTGTTATTCGTTGATGCGACGCAGACTTTCCACTTCCCGGTCGAGAACAAATTTACTTGGGCGGATTGCTGCACGGTGACTTTCACGTGTTTCACGCTTTTGTGCGAGGAGTTGATCAGACTGATTTTCACCCGGATTTCTTCACCGTGCTCGTAAATCTGCGGAACGCAGAAACTACAACTGAGAGCTCCGCAATGCGGTCCTTGAGTCGCATGAGTTGACTGCTGACGTCGCGTCAGTCTGTCGTACAATACCGCCCGTCTGCCTCGGCTCGCGACGAACCGCGTTTGCTGGAGCCGATTCGTTCGTGAAGCAAGGTGTTATTGGGAATATCGCAACTTCAGTGTATCTCGCGAGAAGGCTCGATCTATTCAGAAGAAAACCACAATAACTCACGTGAGACCAACCTCGCGGAGTTTTGTTGTCTCACCAAAAGCGAGCTAGGTGGAACTGGGGGAAAAATGCGAATGTTGTGGGGGGGGGTTCGAAGAAATATCTGAAGTCGCGAACAGATACAGCCTTGCTCGGAAAAGCAATTCTTCTTCCCCCCCTCTTCCCCAAGGAACTATAGAGAAGGCTCGACTGTTCTCCGAACTTGCGACCGTTTCTCGATAAATAGGCAAAAACTGTCAATGGTGCAGGAGGAACAGCGGATGAATTCCGGACGGCTGTCACGGAGAAAAGAGCATTTCCCTGAGGGCTTTCTAGGAAGAGAGCCTTCTTCGAGGTTTTTGGCGACATTTATTTTTCTCGCTTTGTGCCGATTCTCATCCGGATCCCATCCAATCAGTAGTCATCCCCACCACAATCTTGGCTCAAGCCGTTTTTTGCTCTCTCCCGACAAGGATCAGCGTGTTGATTCTTTATCTTCCGGGATCGATCACTCCACAGATCGTCGAGTAGGTGATCTCGTTTGGGAAAAGCGAGCACAAGTCCTGTTATCTAAGTGCTGAGCTCAGCGGTTCGGTCTGCCCACGGCTGCGAGGATCTCTTAGAGTGATTTTCTCGGATTCCTTACCGATTTGTTGAGAGTGGCTTCGAGCGCCAACCGACCGCCGTTCAGAGGAAACTCTTTGAAGATTGAGCCCTTCGGCGGCGCTGGGAGCGGGTCAGGCGGTGGGCCGAATTGCACCTGCGGGAATGATATCGCTCGCTGACTCGATGCGGTCAGCGCCGGGTGTCCGGTACCCAATCCCCATATCTACATTAAGCGTGTAAGTGCCGTCAATCGAGCGTAGGCGTCAATTCTCCGAAGTTTCGAGTCCCGTTAAGAGAGATCACGCAAGAACAAGCAGTCTACCGGAGTTGTCGGAGACTGATCGAGCCTGCACAGGAGTGAGAACTAGCCGCGCGCTCTCACACGGTGCCGTGAGAACCTTCTGCGCAGATTGATCGATTGACTTCGCGATCGGATCGCTATTGAATAAAAGATGGGGAGAAGACTCTTCAGAGACCGAAGAGAGGAGGGGAACTGCGGGAAAGGGGGCGAGGGCTGCCGGGCGGGGGAGGGAGGGAGTATGTTGGCCTCTATGAGGATGGCCTATCGATCTCCTGAAGTTCCGTCTCTCAATTCAGCTAGGTGCCGGCCAGTTCCCTTTCTCTCCCCGGACTTGCTCCCGATTGGATCGACGGGCCTCGGGACCGGTGGCCGGCGGTCAGAGTCAGAGGTTCACTCAGCGCTCATATTTCTCGACATTGGTATCCTCCTGGAGCGCCGGAGGAGTTTCCAGGAGATATTTGGGTTGGTCCGGCACGAATATTCGGGCTCATGGCTCATGTTCGACTCATTCGTCAAGACTAAAGCGCGAAATTCGGTTCTTGGAATCGTTTTGTTCCGGAGAGAATTCCGTGATTCACGTGATATCGCAGAGGCTCCAGAAATCGAGAGAATAAAAGAAGCGACTTGGCGGTACCTTTCGAATAGGGAAGTTGAGGACGCTGGTCGTCGTGTGTTCGTCAGGAAGGTCTATCGATGAGTAACATCTCACGTAGTAGCGCACACCACAGGTGTCTCCAGCGTCGGGAGTCAAGCGTTGCATGACTGCCGAGACCGGGGCGTCTTCAGGGAGCTCGAAAGAAAATGACACTCTCGCGATCAATGCCTCCTGAGCGCGATTGTCATCGCCACCTGTAAGAACAGACGACAACTTCAGAATCCCCAGTTTCGAACCTGCTTGTGTTAATCGATTGAGCTCCATCGGTAGAAGACGGTCGGTAAGTGAACGAACGGCAAGTACCAGTCTCGAGACTGATCACGGCGATATCCGGCCCAGGTCTCCAGACCCGCGTCACTTCGAAGGCAGCTCGGAAGGAGATGCGTTCTGCACTCCCTGTCGTGCGGCTGCAACTTGCAACGCGTCGAGCTCTTGAGGTTGCAACAACGCTGTGACTGTCTTTGTGGCTCGACTGCCAATGCTTTGAGAAACATTTATTCAGACTCGTACGGCGAAGTTGCGTCTGTAATTCCGAGAGCGGCGATTGAAAGTCTCGAGAACTCTTGCATGATCCCCTGGGAGATGAGCTAAAAGTGGATTGGACCGAGGGGATACAACTCGGCTCGTGGGCAAGGGTGTACTCGCTCGCCTGTCCTTAAGCCGCTACGATGATTTCCCATTGTACGACCGTATTATTCGGCTCTTCGATCCTCGTTGCAGCTCAGTACCAAAGCGATTCCGAAGGGACCGTATAGGGAGAAAGGGTACGGAGGAGCCGAAAAAAATGTCCCTGTCGACAACGTCGACTCTGGAACGCAGTGATGCGAATGAGCCAGTCAGATCGGGGATCGGACATGGTCGGAGAGCGGACAATGTAACTCAATCCAGAGCGGAAATCCATTTTACCTAGGACGCGACCCTGGGCAGTCGAGCAGGTTGCCTGGAGACTCGAGGAAGCTGTGCAAGAAATCGAGGGAAAGCATCTGTTCTACTCCCGTGCCCCGCTATTCTCCTGATTGGAGATCCACGCCGTTCCTCCTCTCCGCTTCCGCATAGAAATCCGCTTCTGCATCGAGCCTTGGAAAATTCCTCTTTATACAGCTAAGCCTTCGCAGCTTGATCGGCCAAGGACGCGGACGGTCCCGTTCGGCTGCGTAGGATCATTGTGTCGAAGGCGCGCTGTCATGCACGGCGGCGGCTCCCGAGGCTGCATGGGATCGATAATCTGATCTTCGAATTTTCGCGAGCTGTTCCCCGTCCGTTTAATTTTCATTGTCCATCGATTTCTCTTTCGTTCATCTCATTCCGCCCAGCTCAGTGCGGACAATCCGCATTTTTTTCCCGTTGGAGGCTCCGGGGGCTGCGGGTATTCCGTCATTCGAGATGCGTGTTATCTGCAACGTTCCTTTCTTGTCCCGGAGAGATATTCCTCTTGCGATTCCTTGCCGCCGCAAACCCGCACGAGGAGGAGTACGAGCAAACAAGAGACATGAGAAAGACTGGCAAGGACAAGCCAAACAAGGAACGAGGCGGAAAAACTTGCTCAACTCCTCTGATAGGAAGTTCACTCTTGGCAAACAAACGCGGCCTCTACATATATGGGACTCGGGCGGGATGAAAGTTGCGGAACGGGTCGAATGGTGGGGGAGGGGCTGGACGATGGCGAGTGTCAACGAAGATTGAACGATGCCAAGCGACGGCTTTTCCGTTTCCATCGTCGTTGTTCCGCCGAGCGAGAGCGTCACCAAAGTTCATCGGGCCGTATCCAGCCGGCATATCATCCATTGCGTGTTCGCGTGTCGCAAATCGGCGTGTCGGATTGTACGCGGACGATTGCCCGGATGAGACATGACCGAAATCACTTCTCCCTTCGCGGGAGTTTTATCTCTATCCGAAGAGCTCCATATCCATGAGAACGATTCCCGTATTTTGATCCACCGGAAACGAATAAGGGCGCTGGAGGGAAAGCCGACAAGCTCAGTCAGCGGGCGTCTGCCTCGCACGGATGCCAGCGAATAGTCAGCCCCTTGCCTTTGAAACTTTATCCCGGAGATGCCAATCGGTATAAGCACTTCCCCATCAGCACTCGGAAAGTCCAAATGGGTTCTCACATTCGTTCAGCTCAAGGTCGTGGAACTCCGAGACGGCGCGTCGTCGACGGGTAAACAGAGAGTCATCAACATATTCCCTCTGTTGCCAATGGCCAGTGGATAGATTCCGGTTTTCTGACCTGATGATTGATGGCCGAATCGTTGGGAAACCCGCGAGATACACGAAGCGATAGACTCTGTTCCGCCGAGCTGAAGGGAACTATCGGTCCTCCAAAGCCAGCGCTTGACATCTCATCTGTACTTCTTCTCTTCTTTTCGTCCCGAGCGCCTCTTTCTCGAGCCGAGCATGTTTCGTTCCGGAGACTGATTCACTCGAGCGGGAACCGAACTGAATGTAATGGGCGCGAAGAATCGAGAGCGATCGTTCCCCTGCACGTCTGTTTCCAGAAGACCGTGTGGCTACTCTACGCTTGTAGCGGAATCTGCCGCTCCTGGTGAAGCATACGGGTCGAGATAAGAAATTCTTTCGCACCTCCCTTGAGGTCTCCTCACTCCTCGGACTGAGCAGCGTATGTATGCGGCGGGATCGAATCGTAGACTCGAGAAGCTCAGACTGTTCCTTCCCGCTTGATTTCCACGAGTCGACTCTCCGAACCTATAATTAGCTACACAAATTGAGAGCATCGATTTTTCCGGGAGAAGGAGCATGGAGTTGGGGCGGAGAGCTAATATTCGAGATATCTTGATATCCGAGTGGAGAGATAGTCTCCGACGGACGAGGAGTAGGTGAAGACAGGACCTTCGGATGACAGTGCTCGAAGGGGCATGGGCCGCCGGCAGGTCCGTACGAGAGAATGGGCGAGCTTCTCCAATCTTCCCGCGAGCGATAATTGTGTCCGGTGATCTGTGATTCGATCCGCAAGCGGCTACAGAGTTCACTTATCGTGAGTGGTGGCAACGGACTTGAAGGGAACAAGACTTCCTGAGAGGGGATCGAACCCGATCACCGAGTCTGACGGCCCCCAACTGCCTGTTGACCGATTCATTAGCAGGGGTATTCGAGACTCTTGTGCAGAACCTCCCATTTGTGACTTGACATTCGCGACGACGTTGACGACAAGGACGTGAGGCTTCCGTCGACCGGAAATCAGATCGAACGCCGGTCTTGATCAACACTGGAGGAAAGATTGGCACACGGACTTCACAGGGACGACTGGATAATATTCTTCCAATGGCTCACCATCAAAGGAACGTAGAGCGGAATTTCTGTGTGGCTGCCGAGAATCTTGGGAAACACCTTAGATTTCTCGACTCCGTGCTGATAACGCTATCAGACGATAATAATTTCTCTGCCGCAACTTTTTGGCATCTATCCAATCGGATTTCCGCGGCGGCTCGGGTGGATCGTTCCAAAAGACACAAGCCGTTGGGCGGAAAGAATACACTTCCCGGGAGATTCGGGATCTAAAACGGGAATTTCCCTGAGTCCGAGAACTGCTGAGGACGCGTGAGGATAATTCCTCGAGAGCTTCGAGAGTAGCCCGCTCGTTTTTCTGCTCTTCAGCTAGTGTCGCATCGCTTCCTGTACCGAGTCGTGACGTGCGATGGACCTCGCTCGTACAACGACTGTAGAGCTGAACGTACATGGACTTATCAATGGCAGGATGCAAAGCAGCCGCCTGGGAAATCGCTTAAGCCGACCACGTACCGAAGGAGGCTTATGGCAACTGTTCGATGGAACAGCTAGCTCACGGTAACCATTCGGTGGAATGGCTATCGACCTGGACCCCAGTGAATCACTAACGCAGAAGCCTACTGCGGTGAATCGGGGACGAGTTCCTTATTAGGCGATAAGGAATGGAACACACAGTCGCTCATGCGCGGCAAGCGGCAACGCTCGACCATAAGGTCGATCAGCATGGGTAGGTGCCAGCAGAGGCGTCAAGCGTAAAGACCGGATCCGGTTCTGACATTACGGCAACCACATCGGGCAGCTCCTATATCGATTTCATCGTGAAACTCAATTCGCCAAATGGATTTGATCGAATCCCGCGATAAGCATGCACGAGCATCTGCTGGAAAGAATGGCATTCGCTGAGTCGGTCTTCGATCGCAAGGGAGGAATATCTACATAAACTCACTTGTCGAGGGTCCTGGCTGGTCTTCACTCGGTGGTAGAGGTTTTCCTTTCGAATAAACTAGTTTGTGTCCCATGTACATCTCTCTGTGAAGGGAAACACACGAGTCTTGGTGGAGCCGAAGATATGTCCGGAGAATAAGCTAAAGCTGGAAGAAATGCGAGTTAAACGTCTCAATGAAGCGGAAATTCCTCCCACCTGCAGAGGGACATTCCGAGAACTTCATCTTCTTCGCGGCCGTATCGGAAGCGTCCGAGTAAAGCAACGTATAAGCTCTCGCCTTCGGTCAATTTCGATACGTCGCACTCGACGAAGCCCTCTGTGAAAGAAACTCCGGGTCAGAGCTGTGTCTGAATAGGAAATTATTGAGCCAGATGGGGGATCAGGGTTTTGAGTTGCTCAGACGTCGGTCCCCCCACCCATTCGAGGGGAGAACCTTGTTTCGAATAACCGCGAACCCTCGTGGAATCACTCACGAGCTGCGATTCTCTGTACTATGAAGGCCGCGGGCGCGAATTCCCGAGGAGTTTCCTCAACCTAATACCTTCTTGCGAACCCTGAGGTTCGAAAGTCACATAATTTGCTCCAACGTAGTTTCGCTGCCTGATAACAGGTCCCGCAGAGCTCACAGATCCCGTATAGAATAAATTTTCGCCAACGATCGCTACTATAAACGGAGAAAAGTCCCGTCGCAAGGAACGACAAGCGGCTAAACAGTGAAGCCTGAGGCATCGATCGCGTCTAACCGCACAGTGCCGTCGAAAAGGTCACCGAGCCGTCGGCTGAAATCTCCATCTTCAGGCCAGTTGCAAGCTGTAGCGTTCCGCTCGGTTCGCCTCGGGCTCATGTCCTTTCTCCCGCAAGCAGTACACCGTCTGGAGCAGCGCCCGCGCTTACATCAACTCTACGTTTCTCGCTTTCGTGTTTGAACACCTTCTGCTTCCCTGCTCGGACCATTGTCGCTAGGCGGACACGTTGGCAGTGTGATATTCTCCATTTCCAATCGTCCGCTGTGTTCCCGAATAGCAGAGCTCCGATTCGAAACAGATTCACTGTCGTCGAAGGTCTCTATGAGGTTACGTTTGTGAGCTCTTCCCATCTCGGAATCTTCATTTTTCCACCCGGAAGTGTCTTCTCCCGAATCTCGTTCAAGCTTACTGCCGACTCTCATGCTTGCGATCCTCAACCGCGGAGCTTCGCTATATCGACAGACTATCGAGAGGCCTTTGTCAGCCGAAGGGTTTGACACGACACGTTCTAAGGCTGACCAAGACCGCCATAAGTTGTCATCGACCCTATATTTCCATGTTTTGGACATAGTGGGGACAAGCAGGGTGTCGGAATTCACTGCCCTGGCTCGGACGTATCGCGGTTGTCTTCAAGGGGAGCCGGTGATTTTATGGAGGCTCCGCTACGCAGCATTGCTTCCCATCGTTGCCGGAGTCAGAGCCAGGCAAATAGGTTGCACGCGAGGAGAAAGCTCGAGAAAAGCAGCAGGCCCGGGAATCCGGAGTGAACATGGATAAGGAAAACATGCGACCACAATCCCGCGAGCGTTACCTTTCATCACGAGACAACTGGAAAGCTCCGGCTTGACGGAGAAAAAAGAGGCTATCACCATTTGCACACGGGCGGAGGAGCTACCGGCTTCCTGACCGCGCCCTGTCCCTCAGCGTGCGCTGTCGTAGGCAGACGACTCGTTCGTGTCGGTCTGACCAACCACCTGCCCGCTCGCTACCGCACGCGTAGTCGTCGTGGAAAAAGCCGAAGCTGTCTTTTCGGGAATTCGTAAAAACGACGCGGAAGTAGGGTCGGAAGCTAAAAACGTTGTAAAGAGTTTCCAGTACACACCTACGGGATCCGTGTCACAACCCAAGTCTTGGTATTCCATCTTGTGGAGGTAGACCGTCGCCTGCAATTCAACAAATAGACGCCGAGTTAGCAGCAGCTCTTTCGTCCGAAGAGAATGCTCTGGATTTATTTAGAGCTTCACCACTCGGGAGTTGGGGGCCACTTTGACGTACGAAGTCAGACTTCAGGCGCAGGTAATCGGCCCATTCTTCCCGCGATGGTATCTCAGCCTCCCCGATTCGGGAGATGCTGACTGGGGAGCTTTTCCCGGGCACTCTCGGAGGAGAAGATCGTCCGTCACATCCTCGAAAATTCACAAGAAAAAGGCTTGAACATTCGAAGCTGTGTCAACAATTTTCCTTGTCCGAATTCCGTTCGCTGGAAGGACTAGTGAGCTCGGAACTTCGATACGACGTCTTCTCCTGTTTCCTCCCATTCATTTCCGTTTCCCCGTGAGCTTCCGAGACAACGAATCTCTACTGCGTCGATTTTCCACTTTAACGCCCCCCTTCGTTCCTGACTTCCTCTATTTCCGCGTCATACATCCCGAAAGTCGATTCTAATGCTCCCCATCGGATGAAAATCTTGGCGATCCTGTCGGAGAACGAAAGGAGGAAAATACGCATCGATGACAATTTCAAGCAGGAACCTCCTCCTTCGAGTTCGTATCAACGATCGATAACCGGAGGCAACATGTGCCGCCTGGAAGAGCACCTCTGCCCGAATCAATTGCTCGGCGCTGGTAGCCTTCATGACAGTTGCAACAGGGAATAGTTCTCCGATTCCCGCGTTCAGCTTCGCGGATACGATGACCGCTGGGCCGAGTGCGATGGTGCACTTTTTCGCCCGCTCGATTCATCGATCAAATGCATCGACTGCTTTCGGGTGATATCGGGGCGCCTCGTTCCGCAGGAAAAAAATCGGGAACCTTGGTTCCGACTCAAAAAATCTCAGAACCCGATAGACGATGAGATGTCCATTGAAGACCGTCCCGAACACACATGGACCTCGCCTCACCTTTTCGTCGTTCGAAACTCTCCTCAGAAGACGAACGCCGTTTTCGAAAACTTCCTGAGCCGGGGGCTCTGCCGTATCCTTTGGAACTTGAAGCGGGACGACTTGTTTCAGCTCCTTGATTTTTTGCTTTTTCGAGGTTGGCGACGACATTTTCTTCTGTTGTTTCCGTTGATCGTGTTCCTCTTCAAGCAAGAATCTCACGTTGCACGATTTCACATTAGCCTTCGAAGGCGAATCGCAGCTCACCACGACCTTGGACGAGGCTATTCTGATCGCCTGGAGCCGCCTGCAACAACAAAGAAAACAATCCTCAGATAAGGACCAGGATCCCTCGAGAGTTGACGGGAAAGTTTGGTGAGGCTTGCAGATAGCTTTCAAAACCGTGCGACGATTTCTCGACTATACGGATTATGGCACAAACTCGATGCATCGACGCCAGTGGAGCTTCTCAACACATAGCATATTCGAACTCCGATTCCCGGAACCTAATTTTAACTCCGGGATACCGGCGAGAGGACGATCCCAAATGGCTGCGGGGAGGAGAACGAGGCCGAAGTAGGCTGGACGGATGTGAGAGACGAATGGAAACTTTCCAGATGATTATTCTCCGAGTTCCAGTTTCGGAGTATTAGAATGAGCTGATCCCGCAGCGGCACCGTCCGTCACTTTGAAAAACAGACGTCTCGCACTCTCTTGCCGAGCGAGGAAGAAACTTTTGCGAAAAGCGGTCGGCAAGACGAGTACATGGCCGGTCGACTAACTGAACGTTTTTCTTTCCGGAAGTTGAGCGGCGTTCTTCCCAGACAGCTCCCCGAGCGCTCTCACGGCCCCTTAGGGGTCGTGGTGCTCTAAGTAAGTTCCACTCCTCCTCAATAATTCCTGTGCTAGGTTTCTCATGCACAATCGATTGACTCTGTTTCTCTTCAAAGACTTCCGAGCTTTCATCTGGAATTATCCGTGCACGAATAGCGGGTTCCTGCGGGAGAATCGATCCCTATGCGCACTTCCCCCTGCCCGATTGTGGACTCGGGGCATTCATCTGACCTGCCAGAACTCCTGCGAAGTAAGCGAACCGCTCCGAAAGCCTCCTCATACCCTGGCCCTACCGTATTTACCACTCGTTATATTTCTTCCTTTACTCCCGGGAGTTCGATCGAGCCGAGAAATTGGCCAACCATCGGGAGAATCGAAGCGTGTCCAAATGTGATACTCAGCAGTCCAGCCCACGCTGATGATGACGGCGAGAACGACCACCAGCGCGAAAGGAGTCGGTCGCCCGCTGAATCCGCTCGGTTGGCTTGGTCCATCTGGTCTTTACTCACGCCGCGGACATTTGATAGTTTTGCTCTCGAGTCCCATCTTTTCCTCGAACTCTTCTCACCGTCCTCCCAGAACGCTGCGGTTGATGAGGCCGCCTGGTTGCCCCATTCGGCTCCGGAGTCCTTTCGGAACTCCGGCATTCCGCCCATCTCGAGTTGACGACGGAGTTATCACGGCCGATTCCGATGAGCTCGAGCCAGGAAGATAGAGTACCGTTCGGCAAGCATCGAGATGAAGCATTCGGGTCCGGCAAAAATTTCGAGAATAGAATGATGTCCACCGGGGAGCTCCCCCATTCCACTCGCGATGCTGCGCCCCTGACTTCTGGCGGAGAGCAACGATTGTGCTCTGTAGAAAGTGCGCGCGCGGTCTTTCGTGTCTTGACACACTCCCTGGATACTGGAGTTCAACAAAATTAGAAAGCCGGACCTTTGAGAGTCTCTCCGGAGCGTATATCATACTCTCCGGGCTGGAATCTCCATTATAGGTCCTTGTCGAGTCGAAGGTATTCCAACGCTCCAAAGAAAGCAAGGCTTCGCTTGAATGGTGTGTACCTTCATTATTATAAAATAATATCATTATTCGTATCATCATTATCATCATAAATCACTATCGATGTGAGTCTACCGAGGCGGAGCCTGGCAACTTATCACTTTTTCAGTGGAATAGTCGTCCTTGGTGAACCTCTACTCCCGTTGCGAAGTGTGATCGTGTCCTGAATTCTCTGAGAGTGTTCCATACAATCCCTGGAATTCCATTGAATTCCGGGAGCACTTCAAATATCTCAGAGATTGTCCGAAATAAACTTGGGACTTCAAAGCACTCCGCGGGAGGACGACTCGATGTATGAGTGGAATTCCCGTCCGTCAGCCTGGTGCTGCTCTGCCGTTTGTCCTCGGGGAACGATAAACCATAAGCAATGACCTCAAGTGGCAGCTTGGAACGTAGACATTCGATCATCAATCCATCTACGGACCAAATCGAAGGCTTGGGTCATAGAATTCCGATACTGCGTGGAGGCATTCGCTCCACGCATTTACGCTCCGGAAGCCCCGGTGAGCAGTGCAACGGAATCACCTCTTGGTCCAGAGCAACGCAGCGCGGACATCGAGAGTCTCGGCTCCGGGCACAGCAAATCGTATAATAGGACGAACATGCGGCCCAGATGATGAGCCCTAAAATTCCGCAGACTGCCCGCATGTAAAACGTCAGCTCCCTCCAGTTCCGAGAGGGCTGCTGTAGGCTCGAGGAGGGAAGTTTGAATCGAGCGACGTCTTGCCGATAATGGTTTCGACAGCTCGGTGGGCTCCGGGCTCCCACATCCTCATTAGAATTGATTACTCCCCTCATGGACAAGATATCGGGCAGATATCTTGTCGAAGGCAGCTGAGGCCACGTGGGAGCGGCTTCCCGAGATTCCATGCGAGATTGATGCGGGAAAGTATCCGAATCTCTCCGGGATACAGTGAATCAGTGGAAACTCGACTCTCAGGGAGAACACGTCCTGTCAAATACCGCTGCGCTAGGTAAGATACGCCCAAAGTTTCCGTGAGGAAAGATTAAGCTTGTGGCGGCCATCCGCTGCTCGGACAATGCTCGTATGAAGATGATCGAGCAATTGATCGAATCGATCCGCGACGTTGGCGCAGAGTCGGAGATTGTATGGTGAAACATGCATCAAGGCGTATCCAAATCTCCGAACCAATCTTCCGAATCTCTAGAGGCTGCCGGAATGAACTGCGGGATCCTTGCTAATTCCCCTTCCCCGTGGAGTCTCAGAAGGGGTCCGCCGGAACAAATCATGCGGAGCATTGAGCTATCTTGAAACACAACCGGACAAGTAGTCTTTCCGCTTTTTCCAATCGGCCTGACGCTGGGACCGTACCGAAATCGCCCGCAGATGAAGATCGCATTGCACGGAGGACGTGGATCTGGGTCGGAGATCGGATGAGATCGAGAGTTCTGAGAGCACGTTGTCGAGCAGGGAGTACGAGGAACTTCCCGAATCCTGAAAAATACAACCACGCTGTGTGGATTGATTCCCACGGGATCAGCAGCTCTTCAGGCGATGGAGGAATTCAAAATGTTTCCTCGGATATCCAGCCTGCTTCCGTCGTCACTCGATCGCTTTCGGATCGTTTGATATATCGAATGAAATCGCCTCCAAAATTCTCCGAACGCCCTTGGGGAAAGTCGACTGGATTGGCTTCTCCACGGGAAAGTAAGTGCCTGTCGTCTGATCCGTGAGCGCGGCCGCTCCGTCAGGACTGGAAATTCCGTAGAGGGGAACTGTGCGCAGCGAGCAACAATATCGAACAGACATATTGGATCGACGCGTTGCAGACGCGTCGCAATACAAATATGTTGATATATCGCCATCGTCTCACAAAAGACGAAACGGGAAAAAGAAGGAAACGCGAATCTCATTATAGGGTACTGTCGACGCCGTATGACAGATGTCCCCGGTGAGCTTCTCGAGCCCGCTCCCAGAACGCTGATGCTTCAGGCGAGAGCGGTCTTTCTTGGCACTCCCACTCTTCGGGGGTGACAGTCGAAATTTCTCAGGATATCCTGGTTCTGAACCATCTTCAACGTGCAGAATTTTGCGAATCGTCTCTCCCTGTAGTTTCGGAGGGTGCAATAGTTTTCTAACCCGAAATGGCTCTGGTTCATCGGACCTTTCGCCTGGGGTCCGAAACGACATTGTACGGAATATGGTCCCATTGACCGGAAATGGGTTCCTATCAACGGGGGTTTCACTAGCACCCTTGCTGGGGGCTTCAAACGAAGCGGTTGAGCCTTGACTCCCCTAGGAAAGGTTTCTGCAGAAAAAAATTCCCCGTCCCGGGGAAAATTCGGCAATGAGTCTCCTTGCACGGAGTTCCTCAATTAAGGACAATCGTATATCGACTTCTTATTGTTCTTGACGTAGCAGAAGCTCCTTTCCCGTCGTTTCGAATTTTAACGGGCTCTATAGCGATTGTCGAGAGCTGCTGATAATCGAAGCATGAGCTTCCTGGAATCCCGTCGAGCTTGAGCTGTCCTGAACACCTGTACCAAAAGAAAAATCACCGCGGACTCGAAAATATCAGACGCGAGATATCGATTCCAGACAAATCGATTATTATCGAGTACAATGCTCGCTCCAAATAGAGCTGTGTCTTGGTTCGCGTCGAAAAGACGAAGACCACAACCCGCAATCAGGTGGTCGATGCAGCGAGCGGAGGCGCTCCGGGAACCGAAGCGAGGATATTCCGCTTCGGTCAAGATCGGGCTCCCTGAGAACGCTCCTCAACGATCGGAGCTCGGATTGTCTCGGAAAGAAAAGCCCGCGGCCGCCTCCGAACGATTATCGAGATTCCGTGGAACGAACGGAGATGCTGGCATAGGGAAACTCTTCCCCGAGATCGTATCGGGAACATTGATGAGAGTAACCTGAGTTTCTCTGGCGGCAATCTTTCCTCTTCTGAGTTTCCTAGGTTGCTCTATCGCCCTCAATCTTCTCGTGATTCCTTGGATGGAAGGAATATCCCCGAACGACGAGAAGTTCCCGTGGTCCTGCCTCGAGCGAACGAGCGCGTATGAACGCGTAAAATGTCGTTCCCATCGACTTCTGTTGGGGTAGACTCCACAGAAGGATACCTCCGAGCAGAAGTGTTGGAGACGGAGTCTGAGTGTCGAGAATCTCGTGCAGACGGCGCTTCATTGAAATTCGCGTCGCGGCCGAGCAGGATCACCATCGAACTCTTGTGTATCCCGAGAGCAAATTGACACTTTTCGCAATTGCGTCGCGCATTCAATGCGCGAGGAGCGATCGACGAACGAGCCGCCAGGAGCGAGGCTTCCTAACGCAGCAAAAATAAAGAAGAATGACAGTTTGTTCCCCATCGCCGCTGTCGCACGTTGTTTCGTTCGAGGCCATGCGGGGGCCTTAATTGCAAGTGAGCCGTTACTATTTCCCTTTCTAGGATCGTTCGCTCACCTTCCCCCTCCTCGCCTTGCGCACAGCGGCTGCCTCTCCAATGTCGAACGTGGTGCCGTTCGTTTCGGAATCTCATTTGATCCACTAGATTCATGCATGATGAAATGATGATTCATTCTCCTCCCATGAGATGCTACTCTGACCTCGAAGGCAGCGAAGAGGAAGGTCGAAGAATTCCTCCAGTCGAAGCCTCCGTATCTTTCGGAAGTCGAACTTGAACATCTCGGCTTCGCAGATCCGGGCGTTGTCGTATAGGCTTCTTTCATAATCATACGTGAATCTTCAGTCGGACCTTCGGAGACCCAGGCTCATGTTCGCTTCTTCCCTGGGGGCGTCAAACGACAGCTTGAGCCAGCAATCTCGGGATCAGTGATTCCTTTTGTACCGGGACTAGAAACTTCGGTCAGAGCTCTCAATAATTTGCCTCGATCCACGATCGAAAGTCACGGCCGACGTACATATATCTTCCCGGGAGAGCTTTATTTGGCCATATGGCTCATGATGAGAGCATGTGGCGCGACACGGTGAAGAGACGGGATTAGGCACGAAATTCAGTACCATGACCTGGCCGAGCCACGTGGCGGAATTGGAGGACAACATCTTTCAAGCTGAGAGCGGGATGCCCTCGATTTAATGGATCCAAGAACTCTCCAGGGAGAACGCGCACAACTTGGCCGTTATTAGCGTAGAGAAGAACGGGAAGTGATTGAGTTTGACAGACGAATCAGCAGATAGAACGTGCTGACAACGGTGCACGCCAGACGACGCCTCGAGCGAATCAGCCCCTCGAGCGGAGCAGTCGAGCCGTAATATCTGACGGGACTCAGGTGAATAGCCCGCTACACGCGAGTCGGTAGAGCAGGTGGCCCCCGTAGCTTCCACATATACCTATATTCACGCTGTTATGACAGAAGCGGCAGATAAGTGGGAGACAACGTGGATCACATTCCCGAACTGTCAATACGGTAACAGAGGGCTTACCGATGACGACACTTTCAGCTCGACTATCGGAAGCTACGAGGATTCCTCGAGCAAGGCAGAAGGGTGTACGCGATCCGGAAAATTTCTATAGACGGTTCCGCTGCGTACACGCGAGGAGTCGACCGGCTCCGCCGATCAGTCACGAAGCTCGACTGAGGAGAGCCGAATCATCGCCACTGTTCACCATAAAAACAGAATGACATTTCTCGTCATGTAGAGCCATGCCGAGCACGTGATCATGTCCCGGGACGTTTCCACGCGAGCAACGTTGTACTCCCTCCGGATCTGGTTGCTTTGGTCTTTTATATGAATGCAGACTAGCGAGGCTCGACAAAAAAGCTCGTAAAGCTGTGGATGAAGACGAGCGATACTCCGACGAGCCATAATCATCACTCTCATCGAATGAATGACAGAAAATCCAAGCCCGAACTCGAGAACCAAATTACTACATCAGGGGTCCAGAATGTGTTGCCAGCCGACACATACGATGGCGCTCATGCCAGGAATTTTATCCGCAATCAACGACGTGACAACGGGAACCGAACCAGCCGGCGACGGTATTCCGTAATTGCGGAGATTATCGGAAGCGGGAAGACTTCCAGCCACATGAAACCGGTAATTGTCACCCTGAACTACTAGAGGCATCCGGACCGCGTGATTGTGCGAGTTTATTAAGCCTTCTTGGTTATTTGAGGCAAACTGTTACATGACACAGTGATGATCGCCGCCTCCGACAAAACAACAACGGAAGTGACGCATGCAGCAACTTGAGCCGAATCGTGGCTGGCTACAGCCTCGAACTTCGCCCAAGTTCACCTTTATACCCGTCTTGTTCTCTCGTGCGTCTCGCAGACGTCAGCGACGACGGGGCGGAGAGCCTTCTCCGCTTTTTCTCCACGCAGACAAGGAAACACACAGGAGCCGGCGACGCTGTTTTTCGCTTGGAGAAAACTGCTCGAAACTCGACGGATGAATCAAGAAGAGCGGAAAATATCGATATGCGCACAATCACGTTATAGGTCGCTCCATCCTTCATCAGATCGGCCGAACGGCGCCATGGCACGGCAGCGTCGACCATGGCATGTGCCAGGTGCGAATCTTCGAACAGACTCGAGAGGGAGAGCTTCGCTCGCACTCCCTCTTCTCCTTCCTCTCGGCAGAAGAGCCTCAAGCTGAAAAGGAGATGCGGAGAAAGGCGAGGTGGCCAACGACAATCGGGGAATAACGAAATTCTGTCTTGGGGGCGTCAATCCATCTAATCGCAACAAAGCGAGCAAAGGTCGACGGTTCGCCCGCGAGCGAAGCTCTCTGCTCCAGAACCGCTCTCTAACGGAGATTGTTGGCGAAAGCGATCAGGCGCGTCGCCGTGTCATCACCAGATGGGTGAAGTCTTGCTGAAACATCAGACGATGCGTTTCGAGTTTCCAGCGGCGAACTTCAGGCAGCAGAACGTGAATTTGCGTCAACGTGACGCTATGATTACGTCGCTGCGCGCGAGCGGCCGTCTGCGGAGGATCGTTCCGATTCGTGAGGGAAGGATTCGATTAGAGGTCGGATGCCGTATGCATCGACGACGACCCCACGCCAGCAATACAGAGCGGATTGTTCTCCATCTGGTCAGATGTTCCGCAGGGCGGGTCGGCCGCGCGGCTGGCCAGCGCCGATACTTCGAGGTTCCACTGCCGAACAAATTGACGTCCGTGCTTCCAGTCTACAATCGAGGATCATCGGTGGCCGCGAACGCAAGGGATCCATTTCCTGTAATAAGTGGCTCTGCCACTCCAATGGGGGGTATAACTGGATTAAGCAATTTCCTCGCGCGCTTGGAGAGGGCTTCCGTGGAGGACAATCTACCAGCGTTCGTAGAAGTTCCTCAATGTGCATATCTATTGCGGGGTCACGTTCAGCCGAGGCAGATTATGACATGGGTTCAGCTCGAGTGTAGCGGCCGAGATATACCTTATCCTCGTTGGACGTATGAGGAGGATGTTCGGAGAGATCTTGCCGTCTCGATGGATTGGAAGGAGTCTGCTGTACCTTTAGAGTGTTCCCCGCACAATGTCTCGCGGATTCGTTTCGGGGATCCAGTTCTGGCTTCTCCTCGGAGCGATGAGATCGAGGTCGCGTAATGTGCCGTAATTCCTCGAAGTGCAGTTCCTTAAGTTCCGGTGGAATCCCGCGTGTCCAGTAGGTAGCAATCGATGGGCCTTTTTCATTTTCGGCGTTCAGTCCGCTTCTTCGAATCATCGACGGATCCGTGAGATCGATAGCTTCCGAAGCCCCGGATCCCTCGCGTTTCTTTAGGATCCATCACGGGATGGTCGCGAGCATTGAGAGAAATGATTCGACTGGCTTTCGCGATCCTCAGTACGGGGATTCCGTGAATTCGCAACAGAAAATGGCGAGACCTGTTTCCGCTTCAGTTCCGGCACAATGAGGGCTTGTATGTCTCATCTCACTATCGCGAACCTGGATCCCGAGACAGATTTTTCGTGCACGACTGACTGGGGTCGCACGGGACTCCGTTATTTACACTAATCCGTGCTCGGCACGGGTCCATTTAGGGTGCCGGCGACGAATTTACCGAAGTTTGCGGGCTGTCACACAAGTGTACCGTTCATTCTCGATCTCTTGCTCGGAGTGGGTCGGACGCAGTCAGCGTTTCCGTGGTTCGCCTGAGCTATTTCGAGACCTCGTTTAGCTGATTTCTTATGCAGGGTGTGCCACACGCAAGTGCACGGTTTTGAAGTGGGTGAATAAAATGAGCAGATGCCTGACCCGAAGAAAAATCTCGCGTTGCTAAGGGAGATGAAGTCAGTCTGGCGAGGTCCCGACGCAATAGTTTCACCGAATGATATCATCACGAGTAACTCGACGGGACAGACGGGAGCGGCGTGTTGCAATGAATGGCGGTGGGAACGAATTTCCTCAGCTTCACCTCTTGAGGAGGAAAAAGCGTTTTTGCTGTACTGCAGGATTCATCGTCGCGGATGGAGCCGTGATGGGCTAACAATGATTCTTCTCTCGGAAATATCTATAAGTCTGTAAGGACGGAGTCAGATTCCGCCCCGGCTCTTTTGATTCATCTTCCCCTGCCCCTCCTTTAGAGTATACGAAGCGCCAAGTAAGTGCCTTTGAATGAGGTATGATGCTCTCTTCCCAAGCGCGACCACAAGAACGGGAGGGAATAGGGGTCAGGAGGCTGTGGCCCCCTTCGGAAGGAGGCAAAATTGAGCAGTCATGTGTGGATTCTCTCGAGAGCCTACAAATCCTTGTCATCCGAGGATTTTTCGCCACCTTCAAGCTCTAGGGTTCTGATTTCTGATGTCTCGCCGGCAAGGGGCTGCTCCACTCATCGAGCGAGCCCCCATCCGAGCGGTCCGATAGTGATCACTGAGTCGATCTCCGGGAGCGATTTCCACGGGGATACCATGATGAACGATGTATCGTCTTTCATGTTTAAGTGTCCTCCCCTTCGGTTCGGAACCTCCGGCCCCCAGGCTATGTCTGAGCCTCTGAGTTCACGCGGATGATCCGATACTCCCCAACAGAGGAAGGAGTTGAAAATCGACCGTTGTCCCTGCCAGTGGTGACCATCATTGTTGTCAAGGAGACTCGCATCAGAATCGGGGACGGGCTTCCTCCACCTTACGAAATCTGCTCGTCTGTCCTTGCGCACGTTGATGCATCCGACCTTATCGGGAGCTGGAGCTCCGTCCTTTCTGCCGCTCCCGCGCTCAGAATTATTTCTCGCTCAAGAAAATAGCCTCGAACTCTGGTTCCGACAGAGAATCTCTGCTTCAAAAACCAAAAACCTCCTGCTGACCCGATGTCGGATCGTTAGGGAACCGCTGTGTTCACTTTGGTCTCTCCGGCTCTCGACCGGCTTGCAGAGGTCTGATACAGCTCCTCCATTTAGTCAAACATTCAGCGTCTAGAAATCCTAAAGCGCAGTCCGCGGGGAATGTTTAAACTTTTCAGCTCAGCTCTCGACACAGCGGAGGGCAGGAAGGGTTCCAATGGGACCCTAAGGCTTTGCAAAAGCCAATAGTAATGTTCGGAGAGGAGCTCTCCAGAAGGACTCGGACCTGTCGCAACGATATCCAGATCCTGGCTCGCCAGCGGAGCAGCTTCCGTGGAACTCCTCGGAAGTGTCCGTGCTCCGCTCTGACTCCACGACTTGTTTTCGAGCGTCCCGGTCTCCGAAAGTACTCAAGCCGACGGAGGCACAGGAGTCTCCAACTTCCTAGCTCGCACCAAAGATCCGTAAGCCCAGTCATTGCAGAAACACGACATCAGAATGCTGCTCGCAGGCTAGATTATCACAAAGGCCGAAGCATTCAGCGAACTTATAGAGCCTGTAGAGCTCGCCGAAGCCACGAAATTCAGCCGATGATTAAATCCGAGGCAACGTGAAGCGGAATACCGGGATCAGTATAATGCCTCACAGGGGCCGCACATCAATTTTTGATCAAGTTCCCATCTACGTAAATTATATACAACAGGAAGAACGTCGGTTTTTGTCTGAGCGGCCTACACAAGAACGTAACGCGGCACCGAAGGCAGACTAATTGATCACTTGTATCCTCTTGTCTAAACATGTCGCTCCGGATCACTCAACTTCGGTGCGTATTCAACTAGCTTCCTTGTGAAACGTCGGCATCACAACGAGAGTACTTGTCCCCCGGTCCTGGACAGGCAGACATTCCAGGCGGAGGGGAGAAAGAGGGCTCAGTATCCGAGTCGATCCCATTTTTCAGGAACAGCTGGTGGGACTCGTTGGACCAGGGAGAGCATTGCTCAACTATGAATGTGTGATTTTTCTATCTCTCCCTGTTTCACGCGAACAGGAAGAGGGCTAATGAAATGTATTCATGGAAAAACTGCTGGAAGAAATTCAAGACATGAATAAATGTACGAATCTCGAGTGACACACATCAGAGAGAAATCTGCGTAACGCAGCCCGCTTCTCGCGCTGAACGCAAGGACGGAAATCCCTCGAAAGCTCACACGATCGTCGAGAGTACGCCGACACGAGGAAGACACGAGCGGTCGGCTCTTTGTGCGAGCCCATAAACTCAGACAAGCGAACACACGGGCACGCACGAGCGCACGCATACGCAAATGCAGCTAGTCAGACTCAAATCTTCGTAGACCTGATTGTCTGATCGGGCAGGACTGCTCAGGCGGTCGCGAATAGAAGCAACTTGCAATGCTAATATTCCATTAATGTTCCGACTTGGTTTCTCGTTCGATAGGTTTGTTAATCTATTCGGCTGCTCATTCGCTCTGCATTCGGCTCGCAAAGACACCTGGCTAGTTTCTTTCTGTTCCGCTTTTCTCCGGCTCCGTCTCCCGAAGCAGCGCCGCGAGGTTTTCGCGAGCTGAATCGCGATGCTTTTGTCTGAAGCTGAAGATTTTGTTTTGAAATTCTTCCTCCCTCCTCGAATTCCTTGGTGGAAGGTCGCAAAGCGACGAGACGCGCCACAGCTGCTTACGATGCCGATGTCGGGGATTCTTCCCCCCGGGATTTGGGCGGCGTCGGCTTTCGACACATGGAGAGTCTCAAGGACATTTTCCGACACGCCAGTCACGTTTTCTATGCTTCCGCCGATTCTACTCGTATGATTCCTAAAGAGGGACAGCCACCTGCTTGCGACTCCATTCGTCTCCGCTTTCGGAAGAGGGATAAGAACGTGCCCGAGTCGAAAACAATGGTACAGAGTTTGAATAAACATCGCAGCGGTACTCAGGAATTCTTCTCTTCCCCCAAAGCATTTTGGAATCGGGCCTCGGGATGCAATATTCCGTTTCGCTGAGTCCTTCAACGAGAGCCGCGCTCTCATTGGCCCTCAGCACGGGCAGGGGAAGCTCTCGGACAGAATAGAGAGATTCGAATTTCCAGCAGACGGAAATATGCCTGATGAGACTGCGGGAAAGTTCCTCGCTAACTAAATCCCGCGGATGGTATTTCGCTGCTCGAGTCGGATTCTTGAGGCTTCAAACAACTCACCCGGAGCGGCTGTGAAGGAAAGGAAGAGAACAGTATTTCTGTCGAAACACTGAGATCCGAAGCCCGTCGTCAGGCCTGTTGTTTATTCGTCGATTCTAGGGAAAGTCCAACACTGCTCCGGAGCCGAGGCTCGCCTGCACCAATCACTCTCTACAGAACTCAGCTCGTCAGCACCACCCAAATGCCGGAGGTCCGAACTGCGTCTAAGGTCCTGAACATGTGGAGTCAGAGCTGCGATACGATCCGACCCTCCCTCAAGACCCTCACCGTACGGCTCTCACTCCTTGCGCGGGGGAGGACAGTCTACATATTCGGGTTGAGGGTGAGCTTTGGCTTTCGTTATTTTAATAAGCCACTGTTACTGAACCGTGACCTGAATATTTTTCCCATGAGACGGCTATCAGAGAAGTCCGATTCAGATGGCTCTATGAAGAGCGACCGAACTCGGAGCTCGAGAACACTTAGCCGGCCTTCGAGTCAGGGGTCGCTAAATACTTCGCGACAGTCTATCCGAGCCTGATCCTCGTGAAATCATACACTGCAGAGCATGTTTTGTGGGGAGTGGCTTTGCGCAGCAGCCATCTAGAACAACTTCCGTACGTTTCCGTGGTCCCCTGTGACGATGTTGACAGTTTTCGGACAACGGATCGCATTTTCCCTGGGAGAAACTTGTTCCCTCGTCACACGGAACCAGGACATCCGATTTCTGGAATAAAATCATAGCTTGCTCCGGACGTCGTCGTAGTATTCCTCAGGAAGGAAAAAGTCCAGTTGAGGCTCAGCGCCGGGTACGGCTGCATACCGATCGAAATTCCGGATTCCTGTTCAGACAAAAGCGCAATACTTATCCGACGTGCTGGGGAATCTCGCGGGAAGAAACAATACCACTGCGAAAGATAAACTCCACGGTGGAGTTCCGTCCGGCTCACCTTCCTCACGGAGTACATCTTCATCAATGCAGAAATTTCCGGAGAAGGAGTTTGGTCTACAAAGGATTGCGTAAACCGCGTCGGCCATGATCGCCGGAGATCGGGATTGTTCCTTCGAGCTCTGCTCATCTCCCGCGAGCATTTCTGTCGCAGCCGTAGCAATCATGGTTTTCGGCCAAATCGTGTTGACGGCGATATTATCCGACCGGAGTTCTTCAGCCATTCCGAGAGCACACATCGACATTCCGAATTTAGACATTGTATACGCCACGTGCGGTGCGAACCATCTCGAGCTCATGACCAACGGAGGTGAATTGTTCAGTATCTTCCCTCCGAACTTCGACGCACGAAGATGAGGAATGCAGTGCTTCGACGTGAGAAACGTGCCCCTCACGTTGACCTGATGCATTAAATCGAACCTGAAAAAAGCGATAAGGGTTGTTCGGATGTACATACGGAGGGGAATAATGGAGAAGCTTACGTTTTCGCATAAGTCCCGGCCTCGAGCTTCTTCGATATATTCATCTAATGAATTACATTGGATGACAGGTGATACATAGAATGGGACGATAGGCGGGGAAGAATCTCACGAAAACCCCCCTCAGGATTCGGGCAAGTTATCTCAATCACGACCAAAACATTATAAAAATATAAACATGATGAACGAACACATCATAAAGCCCATCTCCCCGTAGGTCGCGGGTCTCGTAGACAGAAGAGACCTTCTGCCTGCCGCATCTCCGACAGCATGCCACTCGACTTATGTACATCGTCATTAGCGTGATGAGATGCTGCCGACAGGTTATCGTGTAAGCTCACTTTTTCATATCGGTCGCTTCCGTCGCGGTGAGGCTAATAGCTGAAGCGTTGTTCACGAGGATGTCGATGCCTCCGAAATGTTTTACGGCGGCTTCGATGGCGTTCATGACGCACTGCTCGTCTCGAACGTCCATGACGAGGGGCAGGCATCGACCCCCGGCGGCTTCCACTTCCTTCGCGGCCGTGTGGATTGTTCCCTTCAGTTTCGGGTGCGGACAGCCAGTCTTGGCGGCCACAACGATGTTCGCGCCATCCTTGAAAGCGAATAATAAATACGAGCTCGTTCATGTTACGGAGTGATAAATCGAAGCTGAGCGCTCAAAGAGAGGGGAACTTGAGCATTTGATCGTGATTCGATGAATCCTAAGGAGTCGAGGCCGGATCTGTATGAGTCATAATGATTTCAAAGGTTTAGTTTTGTGTGTAGAGGGGCGATTGCGGGTCTCGTCTATCTATTCAGGTTTAGAGAACCCTTTGTGATCACCCGTATACAGGGTTGCTGATTCAACTATCGGAATCGAGTGCGAACGTAATGCATACAGCATGAAACCACTCGCATCGCTGTCCGTCGCCGGACGGACTCGGTGAATATCCAACTCGGATATTGAGTGATCGTATTTTCCCTCGAGCGGGGAGGAATCGCGCCGATCTTTCCGAATCGAGCCGCGTCATAACGAAGACTCCCTGCTCTCTCCTTGAGGTGAATTCTGGAAATCGGCTACGGTATCAGTGGTCGGAGCTGTTCGTCTCAATCTTCTTGGAATCATCCACTTGCTCCTACAGTTTCGTAAAACTGAGATCCCCCTTCTGGATGAGACGGATGAACATGGTAATTCGTCCCCTAGTACCCTCAGAATCAGACGAAACTCTACCAGAGTTCATGCAGGCCTGCGGAGCTCGATTTGTTCGATCGTTCAGTCGCCCCGTGGCGTTCAACAAGATCGGTATCCTAAGCGGCCGGAGCAAGGTCGATGTCGTCATCGATATCGAATTTTGTTCGAAGTTTGTGTGAGTTCGTCCTCATCATTCTCACGTAGGGTATGAAAATCGCCGCATCGAAGAATCTTCCCAACGCCGGGTGTAAACCTCGAAATATTCAAATTCCAAAGAATGCTCCGTGGAGAGAGCAAGCGCCGACACAAGCTCGAAAGCGCTGCATATTGAAGTTTGGCGGTGCTGATGAAGTCGACTCCGGCTCAATGAGAATATCCGAAGTTTTTCCCAATCTCGCGAGGGTAGTCGGTCGGGAAGCTTGTTAGGGCCGATTTCCGCGAACGAATCTCAATGAGCTCCGAGGGGAGGCTCCCGTGAAGCGAGAACAGCGAGTGTCAGAGAACCTTTCGCAACAACACGAGCGGCTGCACTCTCTCTGCGGCGATATGCACTTGTGGAGCAACACGCGACGCTTGTCTCGTATTGCTGAAAAATTGGAGTAGAACCAACCTTGGCACATTTGACGGCGATCTCTTTCCCGATACCGCGGCTGGCTCCCGTTATGAAGATTGTCCGGCCCCTGAGTTTGCCCGAGTTCTCCATTTCGATACGCCGCTGAAAATCGGCGCTTAGGACAGCTCTCCTGCAGGAACCTGGGGAAATGAAAGCGAAACTCAAGTCTCTTTTTACGGCAGTGCACCGCGTCCCGGGGACGTCGCGGCTCTTTACGAGCCACCCCCGGTGGACAAGAGCCAGCGCAGTTGATTCATCGCTTCTTCCGAGGGTGACTCTCGACCCTCCACGGAATACCTATATCTCGCTTTTTGTCGCTTTCTCTCTACGCTCCCCGAATCAATGAACTCTCAGGCCATTCCGTCCCGGACGGAAAAATTCCCCATCCGCATGACGTGTTGGCTGATTGTCTTATAAGCTAACGATTCCTCAGCCGCCGAAGATCCGGCAGCAGCAGCTGCTGAGATCTCCGCATTGCAATGTCGGAAGCAAGGGCTGTTGTGCGGAAAATCCACTGAGGAAGGGGGTGACTGAGAGCGAACGGTGGAGCGACACACCGAGCGTGTCTATGAGGCACGAACGTCACGCTCAGCTACGGCCTAGACGGACAAACCTTTGTGGGTTGCACAGAATCCGGCAAGTTGCGTCTTCACAGGCTGACTTTTGTTTGGATCGGCAGCCGGCTGTTGTGGTAGGAGTCGAGCCGCTCTTGCCACAGAATTACGCTAAAGACGAGCGGCGGCCCCTTCCCGACGCGTCAACGTTAAGCGACGGAAGACTCCATGCTGCTCCACACGATTCGAACGCGATGGCCAGAACAGCTGACAATCGTCCACGCGATTCGTCAGCGATACTACCTCGCTTAGGAAGTGCTCTGGGAAGATAATTTTTCCGTCGGCGTCGCCGCCAGTATCTTCTCGCCTGTGGAACTTTTTTCCCTTGATGGCTGTTTATCCAGTCGTATACTTGGGTCCATCAGTTGATGGCTGAGAGTATGTAAAAGTCGTCATTGGAGAATATCAGTGATCTGACTCAGCGCCGACCGGGGTAAACATGTAGAGCGTTTCCTGGAAGGAAGAACTGAGTCGCATCAAATCCGATCCGAGAGAGTAGCGATCGGAGATCTGATCGTTCCCGCGGAATGTGGATCACGATAATGCGTGCTGCCTCGGAGTTTTCCTTCAAACTAAAGCGATTATCCAGGGAGAAATCGGAATTTTCAGAGCCAAGCTGCTTCTGGGTATGGAGAAACGAGCCAAAAACGATCTGATCTCCCGTGAAGGAGCTCCCCAAACCGAAATTCAAGTCGCGGTCCGTCTCCACGTTCTCGCCGCTCCTCTTGAGATGTTCAAGGAAGAATCATATACCATCACTCCGAGCATAGCCAATCGATTTTTTGCCGCCTTCTGTATCCACGCTGCCCGTGGATGAAGGGCGGATATTTTCTGTTACCGGAAGGATTTCTCACACAATATTGCCACTCCGAAGAGCCATCTCGGGGAAATAGCGTGGCATGCAGGTCCGAAGAGTCGGGGGTCGGAGGTGAGCAGGGGAAAAGAGTCTTCCTTCATCTGTTGAGTTTTATTTCACCCGCGCATAGGGTCCGAGTCATAGGTGAAAGAATCCGGACGGTCTCATATTCCCGATAGCGGAGATAACAACGGATCCGAGCTCACTGCATAGGTGTGAGTTGAGTGGAGTACAACACTTCTTCGAAAACCTGGGCCTATCAGCGTGACTTGCACGAGTGCGGACGCTTCCGCGGAGCTAGAGTGCTATCTCCTCCGATATAGACGATCCCTCGTAAGATCTCACCTGAATGGAGGAATTCCGGAGAGACACTCTGATCTGGCGAATTCTCGTAGACTTATCGATGGGAACTTCGCGCGATGGATGCTCGTTTCCGCCGAGAGGCGAGACTCCCTCTCGACCCTACGAGATCGACTAAGTGAACAGGACGGCTAGATCCGAGCGAAGCTTGACCGTCATCTTAAAGCTATGAAAACACGATCCGTCCAACCAACCAACCAACCAACCAACCAACCAACCAACCAACCAACCAACAAATAGTTGACATTTCCGGGCATCTAGGGCGAGAGGAACGAGATCTCGGGCGGGGAGTTCCGTGCCCGAGCTCTGCAAGTTGGGATTGCATCGCTATTTGTTTCGGTTGTCTATCTCTCGCTGTCTGTTTCTGAGCCAACTCCCTGTAGTGAAAAATGGTGCAGCTCATTCCGGCCTCTGAATCACTGACGAATTATTATCAGCCGATTCGGCTCAAGGAAATTCCCAGACGATGCAGAATACGGACTCCGGATGTAGACACGAATACTGGCTCCGGCAGCCCTGTGGACAACTCTCACTCGGCTCCTTTCAATACGGAACGCGTGAGCAGCTAGCGTTGAATCTATAGTTCGATAGCCGCCGTCTTTGATCTTCACCGCGACGGACTCCGGTCGAGCTCAGATCGTCACGGGCAGCCGATACTTTGCTTATTATTCAAGCACCGGAGATTTTATTCGATATCGATCCGACCGGAGCTCCGCGCGAGCTTAAAACTGAGAGTCGATATCTCGGGGCCTGTCCTGAATCGGATCCTGAATGTTCTATTGCCGACCGTCTCTCGGGGACGGGATCATTTCGGCGAATGATCGAAGTTCTGCGGTGGTGCCAGCCTTTCAGGGAATTTTCACCCTGAAGTGTCATGATTTTCAAACGGAGACCTTCCAGGCCTTTTTTTCATTCTCAAGAAAAAATCGGCTCCTCCCTCGAATGTTCTTACTAAAAATATACTTTCGGGTGTCCTCGAAGAGCCCGTCGCTCTTTCTCACGAAGAATATTCTCCCCACAGCCGTTCTTTGTCAGGGTCTCCTCCAGGAATCGTTCTCGGCCCCAACACAGCGCCCGCGATCACGGAGCAACAGGTCTGGAGTAGAAAGGCTCACCTGTACGACATTACAGGTCCTTGTCGACAAGCGTGAGGCTGTCGAGCGAAGTGCACCGGAAATCCGCCTCTTCTTCCCCTCTCGTATGACGTGCCGGGTTTTGAGAGCACGTACATAGGCAGACCATGAGTGTTACCGCCGTTACGATGGCATCTTAACCCCCGAGGCGCGTGCCGTCGATGCGCCTGTTGTCGCCTCCATTGGCGCTCTCGTGTCAGCTGCACACCCCATCCAATATGACCTTTGTGCATGAACCTAGCGCTCCATTTCAGCCGCGGGTCACTAGACCGGCAAAGCCCCGGGGGACACATGTACATGGGTACCTCCGACGCTCCGAATTCGACGTCGCTTCTCGTCGCAGCTGTATTCCGGTCTCAGTTTCGTAGATTCGATGATCCGATAATCTCAATGGTCAACCCAAGGATTTCGCCGCAGTCGAAGGAGCTTTTCCAAGGCTTTACAGCGCCTCGAATCCGGAAATTGAACGCTGCTCTGGATAGCACAGAACATCGAGCATTGCTCGCCAGCGAGCTTCCTGGTGTCGCTCGAGCCGTGCACGTTGGCACTGTCGTGAGTTACTCGCAGCAAACGAACTTCGCACCGAGACCTGTAGATGGCGATTCAGCGCTCCTCGTGAACTGTTCGTTATAGCTGACTCGGAGGTCATCCGCTTCCGACGTTAATTTCTCTTGACAGAGACAACGTAATTATTCAGGTAGAAACGCAATTTTATGCTGATAGACCCCTTTGGCGAAAGTTCGGTGACGGCCGAACGCGGCCATCATTCGACAATGACGTTAATGACCGCATTCGCGACCATGACGTGCTCGCTCGAGCGCTTGTAGACAATAGTGATGTGAGAGTGCTGCCATTCAAACTAGCTCCGTTGGTCTGATGGTTCCGCAGAGCGTTTTCTCCTAGAGCTTCTATTCTGGAGTTTGGATCGCGGGGTTCTGTCTGAGATATTAAACATTCTCGAGTCGGAAAATGAGTTTTCTTGCCTCCACGATAATTAGAATCTCGGATTGGATTCAACTCATCTCGCGACCGGAAATTCAGCCCAAGGCCCCGGGAATGAACGGGGAAACCGACATGAACGCTCACGATCCACCGGCTTCCACTAAGCTTTGGGGGAGAATCCTGCCGACCCTGATCCTTTTCGCCGTTTCGTCGATCGGATACTTCTCCTCCCACCGGCGCTCGGAGCTCGGAGCGGAAACCAGAGGGCTGCTGAAGATAATACCCATATTATTTCTCGCTTCGTTTTGTATCTTCGAGGGCCGCAGCCGATCCAAATACAGAGTAAGGAGGGTATAAAGACCGTGGTATCTGGATGTGACTCATAAGGACCCCTAGCTTTTCGGACGGATCGTAACAGTCGCATCGCTCTCAATTTGGAATTATACTGTTGTATCTGGTTCTCGATTTTCTTTCAGTATTACGTGACGGCGGGTCTGCTGGCATCTTGCGCCGGAGATTATTTCTTGGTCTGGAGCGACGAAGACAATTTCATGCGGGGAATGGGAGCCTTCGCCCTCGCCCACCAATTGTACATCCTGGCTTTCGGCTTCAAGTCCCTCTCTCCGGTTCTGATGATTTCTGCGGCAATCTCGGGATCGAGCGTAGCGATGATCTTGTTACCTCATCTGAAAGGTTCGCCCGTATATCGAATGCTCGGACGAGTCTCTGTTATTCACTTTTTTGCTTTTCCCCCCAACTAACCTGGGTTGGCATTCGACGACTCTTCACAGGTGTTCTCGCCTACGGTGTGCCGTGCTATATCGTTCTCATTTCGTGCATGGTCTGGCGAGCTTCCGCGCGTGTGCACCCCCCGTGCGAATGGCCGAGCGTGGTCGGCGCTCTTGGCGCATTAGTATTCGCAGTCTCGGACCTCAACCTCGCACTGAACGCGTTTTACTTCGAAATGCCGTACGAGGGGCATCACACGGTGACGATGGTATTTTACTACATCGGCCAGCTGTGCATAGCCCTTTCTGTGTCGGATCACGAGAGGCTGGTCTGAGCCCTCTGCGGGAAACAGACAGGAATTCATGTCATTCATGTATGGGAGGTAACAAGAAGAATCAAGCAAGCCTCGAGCCCATAAAGACTAAGACCCTGAAGAATCCTTTGTCATGATATTTCTTACGAGCCCTCGATATTGGCTCGATTCATCCTCCTCTTTTGCTTGCGTCCCATCCTCAAAGTTCCGAACAGGTCACAGTCACAGAGTCTCTTTAATGTAGCGAGACTCTCAGAATCATTTGCATTGTATTATCCTGGCGGATTGGGAGTTTCTTTGGAGAATGCGCAGCCCTCGAAGCAATCATGTGGGTAAATTCCTGCGAGAATGAGGATAAAATCGATGACCCGACGAATGGGGATTCAGGAAAGACGTGGGAATTCTTCCACGTGGGAGTTTCTCGAGGCGGCCCCAGTATATTTCTGGGTCTGACATGAGTTTTCTTCATTCCTCAGCAGGCTCATTCCCGGGCTCGTGATTTGACCAAAGTCTCCAGTATCAGACGGTCCCTCCATATGGAACAAGCGACTGCGCTTCAGGGGAAAAGAAATAGCGTTTTGCTCCAAGAAGAGGTCTTGTCTGCATCCCCGTAATGCACGTTTTCGGACGACATCAGAATGAGATCTCGGAAGCGACACGTGCGCCCTCTCGCCAGTGCGGACTTATTTGTGGACCCTCGCGTCAAGCAACCAGGGGCCAGAATTCCCATCACGTCGTGCTCCGATATGGGACGCGAGTGATCTTGTCCAGTAAACGGTTCGTCGTAACTGAACGCTCCGTCCTTGCAGGTTGTGCGGAATCGATATACACGGGGCCCAAGCGTTTAGAAAGGTAGAGCTTTCGAAACACGCAATATTCGCTCATTTTCACCCAAGGAACTCGCTTGACTCCACCGAGTTTCTCGAAAACAAACAAAAGTCCTTGACGGCTGAGGTAGTCGGCTCGCGCAGATCCATCCTCCGAGGACGAGCTCAGCCGCTTGTTCAACTTCGCATCATCATTATCATTATTAGGCATTATGTTTAGATCATCTTAGGATTACGTGTTTATCTCGGTCACGGTGTCAGGGTCTCGGGATCCCCGTACCCGGGGCAGAGGCCCTCGGTCGCGAACCAGTGTGGGTCGATCCGCGGAGTTCCACGGAGCTACCTGGAGTCTGAATGCCCGGGGAGGGCGGGTTTTCTCGCCACGGAGCTAACTGAGGTCCAAACGCCCAGGGAGGGCGGTTTTTTCCCCATCGCGGAGTCTGAGTCCCGTGACAGAGGCCAACCCCAATCATATAGGCTCCAGGCGCGACAATCACGAAGTTATTATCTACACCCAGTGTAGAGATTTCCTTTCCCCACGTCGCAGAGGAGCGGAAGGCGCTATCATGGAGGAGCTTTTCGAGCCTTGGATATATGTGTTTGCTTAAGGAATCCTTTCGACAGGGATGCCGCACTTGTCCCTGCTGTTGATCTACATTTTTTCCATAACCTACTCCACCGTCGATCCCTCGATTCCCATCGTATGCCGCGCACTCCCTGCGGTTTGGCTCCTGTACCTGATCTACCGGCACGATCGGCCCGGAAAGTACACGGTGAGCTGGTGGAGATTTCATCTGATGTACTATCTGGCTGGCGCAAGATCCATATTCTAACATAAGGATCTCATCCTCTACAGAAATTCATGGCAGCAGCAGTGATCAAGGCCACAATGGGCGATTTCGCCCTGATGAACCAGGACGAAACCAGTTTCCTCATCGCAATGTCTTCCCACGCTGCCATGCACATCGTTTACATATGGTCACTCTCTCACGGATCATTCAGCTCTAACTGACTCATAACGAGTCTCGCCATCGCCACGCTGTGGACTGTGTTCCTGATCCCTTTTCTGACAGGTGAGTTGCTTCAGGCAGTCCTCCTCGGAAAAAATCGGGCTCCGCGCGAGAATCCCTCCGGAAGACGTGGTGAACGACCAGCGGGAATCTCGACTCTTCTGGTTTCGTTTCAGGCTACTTACTCCTCGCGACCCCGCCTTACATCACCCTCGTCTGCGCTGCCCTCTGGCGCAGCCAAGCGCAAGTGAATCTCGATATGAACTGGACATGGGTCAGCGCGGCGATGGGAAGCCTCTTCTTCGTCGCGACTGATCTCCACTTCTCTCTGAATATCTTCTCCATTGTGAAACCGTACGATTATATGCAAATCATAACAATGTCATTATCCTGCGTCGGGCAGCAACTTATGGTGCTCTCATGCTACGATAAGAACCACTGCTTTCCTCCGAGATATTTGCAAACACTACGGAAAAAGTACGGTGTGAAGACGAAATAACTCTCGATTGATTCTCCTTATCATTGATATTATTATCGTTGTCGTTATTGACTTCTTTGTTTTTTTGCACCGCGCTCGGCTTTCAACTAAATAATTCAATCAAGCCTGGCATAGCCTCACATCGTCGACAACGAACGTGTACGAATGATTCGGATCACCCATCTGGACTCCAAGTGATGTGAACATTAGATGAACGTACACGAGCGGAAAATTACTGTTGCGAGAGAGCTATTCGGAATCCGAACGGGAAAGCGATCCGAACGTTTCTGAGCGGGGACTACAAATAAAAATCAAATCCTCCCGGAGGTCGTATTGTGTTTTACATGATGACCATGATTATGACGCGGAAATCGGATTGGGAATGATCTCTCTGCTTCTCGAAGGTCCAAAGCAGGGGTCGTCGGGAATCCGATTCCTCATCTCCTCATAGTGGTAGAAAGCTCGAAATTCGTCCCTGACCGTAACCTTCGGTCAGGAAAACCTCCACACTGTGATCACCACAACGAGTCACATCGTCCTGTGCAGGAGTGGCGCATCATCCGCATCGACCCGTTCGGTTCCCGAGCCGATAATTGAGCTCCAGGCTCGGCTCGGGCTTTCCTCGCCTAGAATAGACGGGCAGACGAGCCTCTCTTGTCCGGGGACTCCAACCGTTTGTTCTCAGGATCCTCATGGTCTCGAGAAGAATTTTTCCCCCTGCAATTCTAGCGGTACGACCTCGCCTGCCGTCATCGGGGTCAATGGCGAAATGTTCGGATAAGCGAGATAATCGGCTCCCAGGAGAGCTTAAGTTCTCAAAGTTCTGGTGGACAAGTCCGCGACCATGGGTCATTCCGAGTCGTTCCAAGTCTATCGGCTAGAAGCGTCGACTTCTCCCAAGCCCTGCCATGTCGACTTTCGATCCCGATGATCACTCCTTACCAACTACACCGACAATTATTACCCATCGATTTCTAAGTCTCGACTAGATAGAAAAAAATCGGAAGTCGTCAACCATTTCCAACGTTCCCGACAATTTCCACTGAATGCACTCCCACCGTACCATATGGATATGGAAAGGGCGCACGGACTTGACGCGGGCCTGGAATTCCGTATTCGCTTTCCGGATGTACTCGTCGTCTTGTTCCGAGCATGATTGGTGTCGCTGAGTCTGTCTGGAGGGATATCCGCTCCCATTCAAAGTTGTCTCTCCAACGTCTCTCTAGTTTACTCAGCCGCTAATGTCCGTTCCCACAACAACGATGGCGGCCTCGCAGCCACGCAAGCGAACATTATAATTCGGAAGCTTGTGTGCCATTGAAAAGAAAGAGGGGGCACGTCCCCCGGGTCGATAGAGTGACAGAAACCGTGACGATCAATTTTCCCGCATTAGGAATGCAGCGGTGGGCACTTGGATTCATCTTCCTGGTTTCAGGAACGGTGTCCCCCGTGCTTGCGAAAGGAGCAAGAGGGGGAGGCGTCAGGACCGCAGGTATGGACATAAAGTTGAATGAAGGTTGCGAACTGGAAGAATTTTCCAATTTGCGGAGAGAGAACACGAACCGTGTTCGGAGATCCGAGTCGATCACACTAATATGATTAGCTCGAGCTCCGTGTCTGCGACGCTGTCACCACGTGATGCGTGAAACGATGGAGGTATGCGGGTCGCCAAGCGAGATTTGTTTGAAAAAAAAACAATGAGGATCCGATTGCGCTCGACAGATGTCTCCCCATCTGCCTCCGGACCAGGATGATCGCATTCCGCTTCTCCACTCGAGACGATCTGGCGACCGGGGCAAAAATCATTCGAGAAAATCGCTGCGATCAATCATTCTAGGCCGGATTTCGATTAATTCCAATTGATCGCCTTCTTTCTCTTGTGGAATGATATAACTCATTGCTCGGTGAGCTATGCAGATTCCATCAGAGTCTGGTTCCGACTCGAAAATACAAGGTTTCAAATATTCGGAACAGAGACCGCTCCGGAAATCTACGTAGGTCCAGAATAAGGACTTATATACCCTTGGGGAAGGCAAACGAACGACGTCGGCAGAGAACGCCGAGCTGAGGAAGCGCGGTCTCTGGAGAATCTGTGAGTAGACGGATGGCAGTTGCAGAGACATCCGTTCCTCGAAGACTTAGGGCGCCACGCCTCGACGCAGTGACGAAAGCAACGACTCGTCTTCATGTATCGATTTGTCTTCCAGGTTATAGGTCGTCGTACACTCGCCCGAAGCCGAACTCCCACACGGGCCTGAATTCGCATGCCGGATTTCAAGCCCCTCACCCGAATCCTGTGGGAGCTCCGATGCAGCATCCCCAGCAGACCCATTCCGGGGGAGTACCTCCGCCGAACGTATTCCACGGGTACCCCACGCAGAACAATGTGCCGCGAAAGAATTCCGGTAGCGCTCTCCCGGCTGGTCTGGGCTTTGTCGCGGGAGGTATCGTCGGCAATCAGCTGGCCCGCAATTCGATGAATGACGGCGGCAACGGTCATCGCTACCACGGCAGACCCGGGAGTGAAGAGCAGCACTCCCCACAAAGCGACACCCGAACGGAATTCGAGGACTCGGACAGCACGCAGATTGACTCCGCTGACAAATATTCCAAGAACTTCCCTAATTCTACAGACGAGCCCTGTGAGTTCAAGGTCTGGGATGCGGTTAGCGACGCGTGTACAACGAATTCGACGGTACATGTGGCCCGCCAGACTTATGTTGTGAACTCGACCATTATCGAATAAAGTACCGTCTTGGCAAGGCCGATCAGATTACGCTCACTTGACGTTCGTATATACGTCTCACAAAGGAGAGCTCATGACCAAAGGGGAGAAGCTAAGCGGGAGTGATTTTTCCCGACAGCTTGACCGAAAGTTTCTTGGAAGGATGTCTTCAAGTGGAACCAGCTCTGGGGATCCGCAGCTAATTTGGCGGCAAGCTCGAGAGATAAGCACTTGTTGCAGAGAAAAACTCCCTCCATTCTCACGGCACGCATCTTCTTCCCTCTTCTGAAGTCTTGGCAGCCCCTGGAAAATCCCAGCGCGCTTTCCCCACTCGGTGTCGGAGCTCGGCGCGTCACGTTCCAGTCGAGTGCCTGCGTTCCGCGAAACTCGGGCAGACCCATCGGAGCTGTTCTGAAAAAGTTGCACAAGACTTCTGCTCTAACAATAACGTTCTGAAGCGGCGACGAGCCCTGATGTGGGTTTCCGAGCCTGCGATCAATCACAGCTCAGTGCCGGCGCAAGGTCCTCGTTTGCGGAGATATCCGCATCGATCTTGACCGAATGCTCACGAGAGCTGTCACAAATCGATGAGAAGATGATCAT
This sequence comes from Galendromus occidentalis, assembly GCF_000255335.2. Taxonomy (NCBI): domain Eukaryota; kingdom Metazoa; phylum Arthropoda; class Arachnida; order Mesostigmata; family Phytoseiidae; genus Galendromus; species Galendromus occidentalis. The sequence continues at coordinate 414,283 of NW_003803746.1, forward strand.
GTAACTCTTAGATTTCATCGAGAGTGTGATTTCCTTGACCTTGACGTCTGAAGCGAAAAGAGATCGTCAAAAACCATGAATTCCTTACCCACAAATCAGGACTACCCTAAGAGAGAAACGTCCAATCAGGAATCGGGAGCAGTTTTCGCTTTGCGCTTTTAGGCTTTCCGATCGAAATGTTCTGTCAGGTTGGGAATCGATCGCACAGTCAGCTCATTATTTCGGCTGGGTCGGCGAGGCCTGTCATCAATCGGACGGTAGGACCAGCTTGTGGGGGAGTGACTGCCATCGGATGTCTCGCCCTCTGGCAACATGAAACAAGACGACCCGACTTTTTTCCGGCGAGAGCAATGACCGAAGTGAACAAACTAAGGTCGTAACCGTAGTTGTGTAAGCCTGCCTGGAAGAATGACCCCCCAGTGACGTCCCTCGGTAAAGCAAACGCAACGCAACATCCTCGTCTGACTGTCTCCTGACCACAATTCCATCCAAGGGATAAGGGTAAGATAACAAATGTATTAGATTGTTGTGTGGTTCTCTCGTTTCTGTTCTCTCTACCCCCCTAGGCCGCCATCCGTCTATTGATTCAATCTACGAAGATAAGCGAGGCCCAGGAGTCGCCGCTGCGGGTTCCTTTCCCCGCATGTTGCTCTGACGGATCCGAGCTTTTTGCGGGAATTCGCAGTTCGCTCCCGGAGATGCGAGAATCGCATTTATCTTTTTTTATTCAGATAGCAGGCGAGAGAGTTTTACGGCTTGCGGTTAGAGCCAACCGACTTGAGCGAACGGGCTGGGAGCTCACTCGAAACTCCGGGAGATTTCTCGTGGGAGCGAGGCTCAAATCCAGTGGAGAAATTTCGTCCTTCCTTCGCTGATTCCGAGCATTTCGTGAGGAAAAGATGGGAATGTTCCGGGGTTATGCAAAAACTCATGTATTGAGCTGATTGAATCAGTTGGATCCCGAAGATGATCGAAGACCCTCAGGGATGTCTGAGTCAAGTTCCTCTCGACAATACACACGCGAGAAACGAGGCACTTGGAACGGCTAAGGAAGAGCGAAGAACTACCCGGGAGTCGCGAAATCGGGCCGGGGATCGATCCTGATTAGCTCACAACTAGTCAAACAATCAGCTTGCAGGAGCGCTTCCGATAATTCAAACAAGCTCCTCTACCTCTAGCTCCGGCCCCACTCGGGCCGTCGTATTCTCAAGCCCTCCTGTCCAGATGGATAAGTCGAGCTGAGTTTATACAGAGCGAAGGAAGCCCCGGTCCGACCTCATGAAAAACTGAAAATTGATTCCCGAAGAGGAAAATAGTCCTCCCGGTCTTCCTGGTCCTCTTTTCGATCCAAGCTCGCCGATCCTCCCCGGCGAGACTTGGTTCCGCCAACCATCTGATTCGCTTAATATTACCTGTGTGTGTTAGCGAAACCGCGATGCCACCATACAGTAGAAACCTCTTGTACCTAAACCAACACAGCTGTGTTATGTCGCAAGCTAGTCGACTGCGGGGGTCCACAAAGAATAGAAATAAGAAGGCGGAGTACGGAGCTTTGTCATCACGGCTCGGTCCTGCATTCGGAGCCGTCGTGCTTCGTCATGGTCCCCTTCGCGATGGAACATTCCCGATAGTGTTTACACTGAAATGTTTGCCGCCAACGGATGAAGCTTGATGAGTCATCATGCTTCATCAATGATGGGATTTCCAGGACGATGTTTCTTTCCCTCCTCTTTATGACAGCGACCGTAGATCCGTCGTACGTCAACACCGCAGCTAGGGCGAGACGATGATGGTAATTATATGACAGGATAAAAAGCGACGCCTCTTGCATAAAGGACCATTCATTTTGGGAGATACCGCTCCGCGAGTGTAAGTCCTCGCATAGGCAGGAGTTCCGCGGGAAACTTTCCCTATGAGAAACTCGTTGCTCTGAAGAATCCTGAACCTCTAAAAATCTCCCCGTTCCCAGATCTTCAGCCCGCGCAAGAAATCCTGCTCGATACGATCGCCGTGAGATGGAAATCGTTACGAGACGAGAACGCATGGAAGTATCCTCATCTACATGATGGGTTGATAATACGTACTTTATATTACACGACTCGAATGATCGCCTCACTGAGCCACTTCCGCCACGCAGTGCCTACCATGCTGTGCTAACAGAAATTCAGTCGATAAGGCTCGGCCGTACCCTCTCGTTTTTCCTTGCCCGGCCTCCATCAATCCATCTTGTGGAGGGACAGAGTCGTAGAATGGAGGGAATAGCCCCAGTAGACCTCGAACACGGGCTGCCGCCGCGATCGCGCCAGGCCAAATTGGGTTTGGGCAGAAAACGTCTGCTCTCGTGACTCGGAGAATTCCCTCGGGCAAATAGCCGGAGTGTCGTCATCGCGTGGTCTGCATGGACAGCTTATCGCTCAGAAAGGCACGCCGCGTTGCCTCCAATGCGTCGCAAAGTGAGTCTCGTCCTGTTCATGAAGCCAGAGGAAAGCTGAAAAGTAAACAGAGCGTCTGAGCCTTCCGGACGGGAATTGAGGAAGCGACCGAATAGTAGCAGCCTTGCGGGAATGACAGAATCCGGCTCTGCGGAAGAAACTTCACTTTGGCGGATTTGAGTCATCAGCCCGCGATCCGTCGCGAGTGGATGCCCATGGAAGAGAAAAACAAAGGCTGCGAATCTCAAATATTATTCGTTCCCAATGCAAGACGTGTTCCGGCGACAAACAGAGATGTTTTTTCTCGCTCGCGACGAGTCCTCGAGAAACAAATCCGAACCACCCGCACTCTTCACTGGAGGAGTCATGTGGAGAAAAATGAACACCGAGGAGAGAAGTTGCGAGGAGCGGAAAGAACGCAGTAGAATAAGCGTCAAGTATGCAAACGACGTCGTAGAAGACTTTTGAAAAAGTCGTGTATGTAGGAAGCTTTGCTTCCGTTACCGCTGAATCCCCTGATAGTCCGCCATAATCCCTCTTCTCCGAGAACACGGGGCGGCTCACGACGAGAGCTGACCGAAACCGCAGAGGGAGCTCCGACAAATGAGGAACATGAAGGAAAGGATAGAAGCCGAGGAAAGTATAACATCGCGGCACATGAAAGGCTTACATATCACTTAGAGCAGTCGGTTCCGATTCAGAGGAGCAGCAGGTGTCAAATCCCTCTACTCATAAGGGTTTCGATGTTATCCCTTAACTCTCTTCCCAATCCCTTTCTCGTTCCATTTTGGCCAAACTCGACAGCTTTTCCGTTTTTCCCCTTCTCCCTTTCGCCACGGGGCCATCACTCAACCAGACCGAACATATCGCTCGTGTCGAGGACTTTGCGTCAACACGTGTCTCCTGGTGTGCGCTGTCTCTGACCGATAGGCCCCGCGTTTCCCTGAGTCGATTAACGTCAAACATTTTCCATCGTGGCTTCCGGAACTGACTGCGCGGCTTATCGCTCCGCTATTACTGTCATCAGAATTTCCGTGTCTTTGTCGGAGCTCCCGATGAACTCATCGCTATGGGAGCCCGATCTGGAGCACGGGGAGAATGTGATGCTGCGGGACGGATTGCGGGCGAAATCTCCGGAACTATAATCGTGGGTTGGGAAAAAACATTGTTGAGCAAGAATGCATGGAGATACTTGGACAAGACTTCGCCTCGGTTGCCTCATTGAATTCTATCGCCGACAGTAATAATCTTTGATAAAACTCACCGGGTTGTTGTGACGTGCATCACTTCCGTCCCTCAACGAAAATTACGTTTGGAACGTGACGTCGGCTCTCGCTCGATGGGTCGGTAAGTGATTGATCGAATGCATTTTCCTGTTGGAGAACATGTCCGCTTCCATATCACACAGTGAGACAGAGCTTTGTGAGAAATAATCGATATAACGAAGAGTCTCCCTCGTTCATGTACGTGTGCGATAGCCACACTGCCGGACCTCCGCGCTTGCAGCACGAAGCCATTAGCGGGCCTTCCGTTGCAGTATTCTGGGAGACACCGATTCGCTTCATGGGTGACGCGAGAGGAAAGTTTGTGGTTTTCGGTGAGTCCGACCAATCTTCCCTCCCGAAGTGATAGATTGAGTCCTTGCTGAAGTCCAACCCGGACCGAATTGTATTCGCCTTAAGGGGTTCGTAGTGTTCGTATTGTTGAAGGGGATCGTACATATCCAAGGCGATCAGATAATGAACTATCAGTACGGCTTATGATGCTCTCCAACGTTGCCTCTGAACCCTGTCAAATCATTCCCTCCCAATGTGAACGGAGTGAGGCAGAGGGGATTTTTTCACGCGCTGGATGAACTCAAAGAATCACCAAAAAAATATTTAATTACTCAATAGAGAATTCCCTGTCGTCGTCATAAGCTGTTGGATTCAGATTGACTCTGATATTATCCCATAGCCTTCTCTGGGACATCTCATCTCGTGTTGAGACCTTCAGAGTGTTCGACGATACCGGGTTGATTGAAGGTCGGCCGTGACAGCATTGGAATGGCAAACGACACAGGAGCATGTCCTGGATCAACTGTTCTTGCGTCGCCCTGGAAATGAGGATTGACACCAATTCAGCAATACACCGATGCACAGAAAAAACCGACGGGTACCTAATGGAGGCTGTAGGAATTTCGCAAGGAATTACCCACTTGTCGAGCTCTCTCGGGCACTTGATTGCGTTGTGGCACGCTTTCGACTTGAGTAATCGATGGAATATCGAAGAGAACGTCTCGGATCCCCTGATGAACTCGTCGAAGAGGCTGGCCGTCGTCTGCCGGAGTCTTTCGACGCCTCGGCTCGACAGGCACCGAGGGGCGGTTTGAACCGAGATAACTTCGTCACCGAGGGTTTTCACCAAGAATCCATGACTTTCCATCATCGATAGATCTCGTTTCACCAAATGAATTTCGGCCATGTGCTGCGCCCTGATTACGACCGCAGGTGCGAGGATCACGGTCGGCGTCGGATGCTCGGTGTTTCTGAAACACTCGTCCTCGAGTCTTTCCAGGAGAATCCTCTCGTGTAGAGCGTGCTGATCGATGAACAGCAAAGTTGTTGCGCTTGGATCCTTGGCCAGCGCGAGGAAACTCCGGTCGAATTGTCCGATGAGCCTTGCTCTGCGCACATCGTCGATAGTGATTTCCTCGTAACGGTTCAGACGAGTGTTCTGCGATAGATCCGCCAAGATTCGCGGGATCGGGGGCGCTCTGTCCACCGTTTCGAAGCAACTCGAAATGCGTTCCCTGTTGGCCTGTCGCTCACTGTATTGTAGTTCCACGAACTGCTGTTTCGTTGCACGTCGATGGTCGGTGATGACCACGGGGAGATGCAGAGACTCGGTCTCTGTGCGCACTATCGCGTCGGCAACGGACGACCGGCCTTCGAGAGGGAAACGGAATTCACCTGGGAAGCCATCGGTCGTTTCATTTCCGACTTTGGTCTCGAATGCGGCACTCGACCGACCCCAAGCGACGAAAGACGATTGTGTCGTCGGTAGTGCTCGCTCGCTGCCCGGCTCCATTCCGTTGGTTGACCAACCATCGAGAAATTCTCCGGATTCGAAATCCGGATGCCTACTCGAGCGAACCTGTTTCTCACTGTGCTCAGGCAACGCGAGGTCTACGAGATTGCTCAGCTTCGGCCTCGAATCAGCGCGATTCCGGGGGCTCGGGTCATAGACAGGGTTGCCTAAGTTTCGTATGATTGACGGGCTCAAACTCCTATGGCGGTTCGTTTCCCTTCTGTGGGTTCCTTCGGTTGGGAAGGGACGCCTCAAGAAGGAAAAGAGCGGAATCGCGAGCGAGGTTTTCTTCAACTCGAAACTATACTTGCAATCTGTGAGGAACGCTGCCATCATGGTTTTCTTAGCGGTCATCGAGATCGGCAACGACTGCACTGATGAGGGCGATCGCGGTTTAGGACTCGCCGATGGCGGTAACGAGTGCGAAATGATGAATGGTACACGCCGGGGTCCTTCGGGAGCGCAGTTTGTGTCGTCGACGCCGCCGCCGTGGTTTTCTCTCCGGTGAAGGTCGTCTCCGTCATCAGTCGGCGAGCGCCCCCGATCCCCCCATTCGGCGCATTGTTTCTTCATGACATCAAAGCGTTCCAACATGTTTCTCGCATCAAAGAAAGGTAGAGGGGGTCCGACTTCAGACCTTTCGACGAGTTCTCTAACTTCTTCAGCGAATGTGTTGTGTCCTCCCGGTTGTCCTTCCGGCGATCCAGCCGGCTGTTCTTCTGAAAATGAGTTTCCAGCGCTTCGCTCTAGGCATTCCAAGGGAGTAGAAGGAAACTCCAAGTTTCCCGGGTATCCTGGAAGTGAAGTCCCATATAGATTCAGGAGATCGGGATATGTTCCCCTTCCGACCGGATCTTCGATACACAAAAAGGAGAATTTCGGCAGGAAAAATTACCTCCGTCGAACTCATCATTGGTTACGTCACTGTAGGGTACAAGATATGATTGCGATTCCCGACTCCCGTTTCCCTCGGGCACGAACTCGGCATTTTCCCCAGGCGGGAGAATTCCAGCTGGACTGTGACTGGGCGCCTCGACTGGACCTGAGGCTTCCTGGACGGCAAAACCGCAAGTGTCCGCGAGCGCGTTCACCCCGTAAACGCCGGCGCAGGTGGACTGCGGGTGATTGCATTGAATAGTAATCCCGGAGGTATTTTCCACGATCCTTGGCACCGCTGGTATGCCGCACACGTTCAATGTCAAGTTGATTCCGCCTGGGAGGGTTGCCATTTGGCTGCTTGCGGGCGGTTCAAAACGACCGGGGGTCATGCTCGTACTGCACGCTGAAACGAATTATTCACTAGCGGAAGTCAAAGGCTTCGATCAGGGGGATCCGCTAGCCGAGAAAAATTCTCGTGGCGAGTATTTCGGAGGTGTAGACAAAGTCTCCGGGCGGTGGAGAGACAGCGGAGCATAATGCGGAAGCCACTCACAGACGGTTTTCTTCGCACTGATCCCACGGTCGGTCCACGCTTCGGCTCGCTCGCCGCTCCTCGAGCTTCGTTCGCTACGGTAGGAATTTTTCCGCATTGCTCTGGACGCAGATTCACAGTGCCGACGATCCGGTGGATGTTCTTCCTCCGATTCGGGGTACTCTCGATGCCATTTGGAGCTTCTATGTGAAGCTTTCTTCTCTACCCTATGTTCTCGTCGCTTATCACCTAGAGCCAATGTTCCATGAATGCCAAAATCAACTCAAATGACTAGGAATCACATTGTTTTCGTCCGTCGGCACTGAATCGGAACCTTGAGACGAAATTCTGAGTCCTTGAACTACCTCCCTGTAGACCTCACCGCTGTCCTGGATGTTCGGGTCATCCTTGGCTTGCCTCCCCTCTCTCCTTCGGTCTCTCGAACGATCCCCTTCTCTACGGGGTGGTTCGCGACGTTTCGCCTGTTCGGAGGTGAATCGATTCATTATCAGCTCGTGAGCTGCCTCCCGCCGACGGTATTCATCCCCATAGAGAATGAACTCAGATTTTGCTTATGAACTCTACAAGGAAGGCGAAAGCAATTTCGAGAGGTTCGAAGGAGGGTCCCTCATTTAGCGACGCATATTTCCGAAGCGAGATTTCATCTTGGAGATGAGCCGGCATGTGCGTCGTGACTCACACAGCAGCCGCTATACTTTCGCCGCATTCAGAACGAAGCCGGATATCGATGTCAAATGATTACCATGGAAGACTCCGATGATCTTGTCTCCGATGCTGATCTGATAACGGGCTGCCTCGGCAATATGTCCTCGACAGCTCTTCTTCTCGAGTTGCGAACGACTCGTTTTATGAGAATAGATCCGTTCCGATTGTCGTCGAAATCAACTTGGAGCCTCGGTTTCTCTCGATTTCGGTCTCGAGAGAAGCTCATCAGATGATCTCAACTGGAAGCATCTCCGCGTTATCACGATAGAGAAAATAGCGATCATCTCGTCACGCTCAATCTCATGGAGTCTGGAATGGCCTTAATTGCTGACCCTCGCCGTCACATGACGTTCCCCGGGTAATCTTCGCGTCCCGCGTTTTCTAGAATATTCTTAGCCTGAGATACTATTCGTCTCCCGAATGTAGCGAGTCGTCAGCCAGAGGACCCCACGCGCCTGCAACGATATTCGAAGCCAAGGCTTCTACTTCCAACTGAAGCGTCTGCGGAGAGTGCAACGGATGAAGAACTCCAGAGAGGGCACGGGCCCGAGTTGCTATGAGTGACTAGCGAACCGCGTAACCTAATGAGTTGATACCGATCGCTGACCAAGAGTGCCAGATCGGGGAACGTCGCGTCGCTAAGATAGAGAAAGACTCTCGTAGAAGAGATCAAGCAGAAGAAAAAACGAATCGCCCAATGTAAAAAGCGAGTCTAACGAGACGGACGCTGCTCTGTGCCTCACTAGATTGGTGATTGATATGGAAAACATCAAAGGGAGGAATTAATACGCTTAACAAGAGAGGTTTTTATTTCCGCTGACTGAGGACCGCTACGATTCTGCTGAATCGACCTCATTGCGTGAGACTGCTGTACGTGGTCCGAGAGTCAAAGAGGGAACTAGTCTGATGGGATCGACACGGCAAGCTTAGAGAAAATATTCCCACAACCAATCTAGATCACCAGCACCCCTGGCGAGAGGCGGGGCGGCCCTCATGAAGAGGGACAAATAGCTCTGACGGACGAAACAGACTCCAGACCGACACCCCCTCCCCTCGGCCGTCTCTCAGAGAGTGGTCATCCAAATAAAGTCTCTCCTTCAACTCACTCTTCGAAGGTATCCTAGACACCCGGAATGCCCCGGGCTTCATTGTAGAACGCTTCAGAGAAAACAGAACTCAAGATCAGATGGATCCACCGAATACATCTGCCATCTGAAACTGCGGATGTTCGATATCAGTTTGAGTTTCGCTGGCGGTAGCCACAAGCCTCGGCTTGAGTCATCGAACGATCGCGCTCAACGAGAGGACATTCCGAACTGGAGTTTCGACTTCCCCAATCTTATGTCTTCTCAATCGCTGGCGACGTTGCTCATTCGAAATTCTCCGTCAGCCGTTTAACATGAAAGCCGGTGCCGGCAGATTATTCGAGCACATCCGTCAACGTCGATGCTTCCCTCCCGAGACCCTGCGTATTTGCTTAGAAAGTTATAGGTCCTTACGCTCGAGAATCTAGGAGCCGCATGCGTTCCCGACGGGATCGAGGTCATTAAAGCGTAAGCCGACATACTGCCTGACATTTGCGCATCGTCGATTCCGGTCCCAAAGAAATGACGTAATTAGAGGCATTCAACGCAAGTGTTCATTTATTCATTCATCGTGGGCTGGCACTGAAGCGAGCAGCGCGCAGTTTCAGCAGAAAGAGGAATTTTTCTTCTCTAATCAGTTGGGCTGGCAGCAACACGCATCGAGTTGAAGGCCGGCTTATAAAGTTCCGACTCGTCCGCATATCGAGTCTAATCCACTTGATTCGGGCCTTAGAAGCGCTTCTGCGCCCTACGACCACCTTACCGGCGAAATAGCGATCCGCCAGCAGTAAGACGATATTCCCGAAAGAGCTCCACTTTCTGAGGGTAGCAGACATCGAGAAAGAAAGCAGAGGCTTTGCGAACAAGGCCTCCTTCATTCGATGATAATCTGAATCCAGCGGTCGGGCTCAACTTCATGAAGCATGAGTCGATCCAGAGGCAGATAACTTACCGCGTTAGCGACCCCGCGCTGCAAATCTGATCGGGCTCTTGAGTGAAGAGACATTTCTAATGGATTTTTCTCAGAGAAATCAGAGAAAACCACGGAGTTCTGAATGAGCCCTCTCCGCATCAGAGAGGCTCTCTCTACGGACTCTTCTCGGAATCGTCCTGGATCAGAGCGAAATAATCTGATTCGGGCTCAGGCGCGGGGCATCGACGGGTTGCGACTCCCAGTGATGAATACGTCTCGGTGTTTTAGACTTGAATAAATATTCCGTTTTATTTCATCGGCTCTTCTGCAATCCACGTCTAATTACAAACAGGGTCTTCTGTTGGAATTCACATACTTTGCCGAAGTCGTTCGCCGCGGCTCGACCTTGTACGAATACATTAAAAACAGATCTTTAATTCCCTACGCTCGAAAGAAAAATTGTCTCTAGTAAACTCGGATTGCTGGTGGAACTGTCTTGCATTCGGTTTGATCCAAGGTCGCATCGATTACAGGTCGGAACTTTAACGTGACTTTGCCCGTGTTCACGTCGATGTACGAGAGAGTATGCTTCCGCCAGTGTTGTTCCATTGGAATAGGCTTCTGGCCCTCGACGGGCTTGCTATAGTCGATTTCGTCAACTCGGACCTGAAACAGTTCAATAATAATTTTCCAGTCGACTCGGATCCGATCGGATCCCGATGGCGGGCGAATTCAAATAGATCGCGTAGACAATGTATCCTTTGGTGGATTTGGAATCGCCGCCCGGTTCTTCCTCGGAAACGAATTCAAAACGTAAGGGGTCTCACCTTGAAATCCTCTCGAGCGTGAGCGCCTCGAGACTCCTTCCGGGCCTCCGCACCGACGATGGTCTGCTGCGCGCAAATCATCAAATTTTGGAGCTCCAGAGCCTCGACCAGATCGCTGTTCCATATGAGACCCTTATCATGGATTTTCATGTCTTTCATCTGTCCGTAGATCGAGCTCATCTTCTTACATCCCTCCTGCAGGGATTCTCCCGATCTGAACACAGCGGCATCCGTTTGCATGGTCTTCTGCATGGTCAGCCGCAGGTCGGCGACGTTGATGCTGCCCTCGTTGTGGCGAACTTTATCGATGTTGTCGATGGACATTTCACCGTCGTTATCCTTGAGAGGCAGTACCTTCTGACCGGGCTTCGTCGTTTCAGCGATCGTTTTAGCGCAAGCTCTTCCGAACACGACGATGTCGAGGAGCGAGTTCGCCCCAAGACGATTCGCTCCATGGACCGAGGCGCAAGCGGCTTCTCCGGCGGCATAGAGCCCCGGAACGACCTTGTCCTCTCCGGTGGACGTGATATCGATGACTTGACCCTTGAAATTCGTCGGGATTCCACCCATGTTGTAATGGACTGTCGGCAGGACTGGGATTGGTTCCTTTGTGACGTCGACTCCGGCGAACACCATAGCCGTCTCCGAGATACCGGGCAGACGCGTCGCCAGCTGCTCTGGGGGCAGGTGGTGCAACTGAAGGTAGACGTGGTCTTTCTCGGGACCGACACCTCGTCCCTCACGGATTTCGATTGTCATCGCACGGGACACGATGTCCCGAGACGCCAGATCCTTCGCCACTGGTGCGTAGCGTTCCATGAAACGCTCTCCTTCGGAATTGATGAGGATTCCACCTTCCCCTCGACAACCTTCTGTGATAAGACAACCGGCCCCGTAAATTCCGGTCGGATGGAACTGCACGAACTCGTGATCCTCACAGGGGAGACCGACTCGGCTAGCCATCGCGTTTCCGTCTCCCGTGCACGTGTGAGCGGAAGTGCACGAGAAGTAGGCCCTGCAATTTGGGACAGTGAGCGAAACGGTCAGCCGATGGACCGGCGGTCGGAGACGCGCAGCTACGGGAGGTAGGAATTGAGAGAAATCGGCTCACCTTCCATATCCGCCAGTGGCGAGTACTGTGTTATTTGCATTGAATCGGTGAATGGTGCCATCCTCGAGGCACAGCGCCGTCACGCCTTTACAGATTCCGTTATCCATGATCAAGTCCAAAGCGAAATACTCGATGAAGAATTTACAATCAAACGCCAAGGACCGTCCGTACAGGGTGTGGAGCAGCGAGTGACCTGTATAAGGGAGGAGGTCAGAATAGGAAGAATTGGAATAGAAAGAGAAAACAAACGAGCATACATAGAATCGAGGAATGTCTCCGCATCCTGGAAGAGTCCCTCGCTAATCGGGGCTCCGGTTCTATGCAGGTACTCGATTCCGAAACCCACGACCGGGAACGTGACCATATCGCGAGGAGCGCGTGATCGGCTAACTCACCGGTTCTATCGGCCACGGCGCAGCACCTGTGAGCTTGTCCACCCTTTCCGAAGTTATAGCTTTGCCCACCGAAAGCTCTCTGGTAGATCTTGCCTTCGGTCGTTCGGCTGAACGGCATCCCGTAGTTCTCGAGCTCAATCACAGCTTTCGGCGCTTCCTGTAAATATTTTCATTCATTCTCTGCAGGCTATGCTTGATGATTGTCACTGCGAAATTCAAGCACGGTAGTCAAGTCATCCTGCCCGATGTTCCGTCATCGGCGCAACATGACATGAAAAAAAAAAGTTCTGCAGTCTATTTCCTCGAAGCAACTGTCTCCGCTGCCGCTTTCTTAACAGACCGGAGGACTGACGGAATCTTGGATTTTTGTAATAGAGACGCGGCTCTACTGCGAAAGCCACACGCTCCCGCCAGGAAACGACGCTCCTTACCTTTGTCATATAGTGGATGGCGTCCTGATCGCCGAGCCAGTCGGAACCTTTCACGGTATCGTACATGTGCCACTGCCATTCGTCAGGCTCCATGTTACCCAACGCAGCATTGATTCCACCTTGAGCTGCCACGGTGTGAGACCTGAAAATTTATGGATACTGCACTGTTGCGCTCTATGAATCTCAGCTTCATTCAATCTATAAGATGCAACGAAGTGCATACATCTCGCAGTCTTGGTCTGATAAGCGCCAGTGCAACCGAAATTTCTCGAAATCCATCAGCCTAACTACCGGCTCGGTGTGGCGTGTGACACCAAATACAACCGATGGATCGGATCTCGCCAGATAGGGTCTCCCTCCGCAGATTGTCGCATCCAAATATCTCTTACGCCTGAGCGGCTTCAGAAATGCACGTACTGTTGAACGCGGAAAGCCACCGAGTGTCCTAACCACGGGGAAAATGGGAATCTTACGTACCTTGTCGGAAAAAGCTTGGTGATGCACGCTGTTTTAAATCCTTCCTCAACAAGTCCGAAAGCAGCTCGGAGTCCGGCTCCTCCCGCGCCGACGACGATGGCATCGAATTCATGATCGACAACCTGAAAAACGGACGATAGTCAAGGACAATTTCGCTGTGGTCGCGTATCCAGATAATCGATATAGGGCTCTCATCTTACACACTCGATCGTGAACTCCTATGCGAGAAAAAACTGTTCACCGGAAGCATGCCGCAGGCAGGCGAGCTGGTATGAAAGGATTCCGACCCATTCATGGAGTCGGAAACCCTCCGCAAACGTTGCGCTTCCAACCCTCACTCCCCTGGTGCATTCCTAAATACCGTTACTTCTGCGCAATTCGTAATATGCCGCTCGGGGTCGGGGTTCCGGCTTCCGGACCCCGCTCTTGGAGGGGATCGGAGCCCCGTAAAGATAATCTCGCGTCGAATCGCGAATGAGCGCGGCGAAAATTCCCGAAGTGCAGAGAGCGCCAAATCCATCCAGACTCCCACCCCAGAGACAGCGGAGTTTCGCTAATCTACCCGCCAGACTCACCTTATATCCCTTCCAATCAGCCTTTCCGCTGACAGCAGAAGTTGCCGAAAAGTTGCGCGAAAGCAGCTGGGCTCTCTGACTGCCGAACCTCAGTGCCCTCAACAAGGTCGTCATCCTGTCGCTTCAATCTCGAGTCGGTCTGGAAATGTCGCGAAAGTTTGCGTTCACTCGCGAGATAAATGCCCGAAACCAACTCTATAGAAGTCCGTGGGAGATGCCCATGACCGCACCAACGAATTCGATGAAAATACGGATCGAGCTTGAACGAACGGGAAAGCTATCGCAACTCACACAGCTTGCACGGCCCAGCCGACTCTCGACTCGCACCAAAACAACATCATTGCCTGCCTGGCAGAGAACAGCGACAGCGACTCCGCTGCGTGAGTCGCCCGCGACTTTTCAAAAATGTCAACACCGCAGCCGCCACATTCTTGGGGTCATTCCTTGCGCGAATCAGCTTCGAATCGAGCATCGAGGATTGATGAAGTCCGGTTTCAGATGTCTTCCCGACTTTCCGGAGCGTTCCGCCGACAGGGTGACGGCCAGATGGGACTTGGAGTCAATTGCTGATAACGTCAAGTAGAGAGAGCGTAAACAAGTTGTCTCGTGATTGACACTCCACCGCCAGCTGCCTTTAAGCGGATAATGAGCTCCCGCTGAGGACAGGACACTTATCAGCTGAATCGATTTTTAAAAGCCCATTGAGCGACAGCTGACTCGTTCAAGACCGGAGCGATGTCGGGTGTTGGTTGTCGAAGATGATTCGAGCCAATTTCCCGCAGAAGTCTTGCGGAATCAGGCCAAAGGGCTTGGGGGAGAAGACTATGCGATTGGAGTCAGAAATTCGGGTTCCACAACCCGGTTCGCATCGATTGCGGAATTTTTCCCATTGCGATAGAGACGGGAACGTCAGGAATTGACGCAATCGATCGTCTCGACCCTCTCATGCTGGGAACCGACAGAGATAGACCCAACTGATATTCATCCTCTCAGATCCTGTCCGAACGCCCGTGGTCCTCCTGGAGCGCTTAAGTCCTGTTTTGTTTAGTGCCTGCCATGAAAAGTGTCCTCAAGGTCCTACGTGGAAGTGATGACGCATTCCCGCTTGTTATTGGCACTTTATTCTGCGTTCAACCACCTCATAGCTTTATTTTCTCATTATTCTGTTTCTCATACCATTCATACACTCCGCTCCGTTTTTTTTATAAATGCCTCATCTATCGAAAAAGTTTCAGGCGACAGCAAAAATTGTCTCTGGAAAAATTGCTCCTCGCAATCTTCTGCTTCATCGGTTGAATTGTGGCTGTGTGTCTCATTGGTGAGTTTGATTGGTGTTGATGCGACCAGCACGTCCGTCAAATACCTAGAGCAGGATTACACGTTCCGTACGTTTGCATGTCGGTTCGAGGCTTGACTTCCCTCTTATCTATAAGACATTCATCAGGTTTCAACAAAAAGGAAATCTTTCGAGAGGAGGAACGAATAAAAAAACAGAACACTTTCTCGCAGGGAGGGGGAAAGGTTTCCCACGCTTCCGCTTCCATGAACTACGATCCTAGTCGAAGGGAGAAATAAAACGTAGTAGGTTCTTGCACCAGGCTGCCCTAATGGTCCTCTAGTAGTCGGAGCTTTCTCTCCCGAAAGAAAGAATCGAGACAGTTGAGTCCGTTCCTCTGTGTCGATGAATAGACGCAATCGGGTCGAGGTAGCAGCTCTGCCAGTTGGGTTTTGGAAGCCATTCTTCTTAAGGTACGTTCAGGAAGCCCCTGCCCTTTGTGGGAGAGCGTCCGATGGCTGAAGTTTTCGCTTTGAGAACTCATTCATTCGTACCACGAGTTTCGGCGCGTTCTCCCTAAATGGGTCTGGTGAAGTTGGCTGGGAAAAGACCTTTCTCACCCGTGGTCTCCTTGACTCCCATGAGCCAGCCCTCTTCCTGCAACGGGACGGAAAACCAAGAATAATTGACCCGAATGGATTCGATTTTCATTTTATGTCAGGGATGAACGGAGAAATCCGTTCACTCTGGTGAATCTCATTGGAACTTACTTGCTCTTCCGGATCGTCATACTCGATAACGCGGATTATTTCTCCGCTCTCGAAGTTGAGTTCGTCTACGTCCTCTGCTGTGTACTTGTACGTCGCGCGTACCTATAGGCAAAGAAAGGAGAAAACGGTTCGAAATTTCGGAAGTTGATGAGGACGCTCTCCGAGAAACTATCGGTAGATCCTCCGGGACAGAGACCGAATCTGCGAAGACTCAGACCCGGAAGGGAATCATGATTGGAACGTACCTTGTAGAGAGTTCCCGGAGGCAGGTCGGTAGTCGTAGCCCCTGCAGGAATATCGTACACCCCTTGATCAGGTTGCGGAGGTCGCTGGCCGTTCATACCCAGCGAGGATTTCGCCGGGCTCGAGGCCGAACTAGTTCCGCCTAAAAAACGTGCAACGTAAAGTAGGAATGAGTACGACTATGGACGACATGCCGTTTTAGTGGAACGGGTGTCTACTACATGTAAGAGCAGCATGCCAACGTCTCCGGCATCGCCAACATCGCGGGTACACGAATCACACAAGTCGGGCGTGATGACGCAGCCGAAAGATCGACCGAACGAATCTCTGAATCGATCCACGTTTCCCGCGAAGAACCGATCTAGAGATCGACGGATCGATCCGTCGATGAATCCGTGAGTCATTCCGCTACTGAGGGAGTCAGTGGGATAAGCAGTATGCTCTGTGCACACCTTTGGGGTCGCTGTCCTGGTCGGCTTGAGCTCCGAGCATCGGCAGAATGTCGGGCGAGCCGGCGACTTGTTTATTGTCGTCGTCATTCGGAAGAAGCTTGAACTCGGTATACTTGGCTTTAAGTTTCGTCACTTGATTAAACCATATGCACATGTTGGCGTTCCGGTCCATCATGCCGGGTACAATACTTTCGATCGGATTCCGCACCGTGCATTTCAAACACATCCACGGATGCCGTTTGAACGCCTCCTGCTCACGTTCGGAAAGCCAAATACACTTCATTTTCGTGTCCAGGCCACACCCTATGCACGTGGGCATGGGCATGAGTTCTTTCCGGGCCTCGCTCGCCGTCGGAGTCGCGAGATCCAGGGCAACGAGGTCCTTGCATTCGTCGAGCTTCGCAACTGATTCGTTTTCGGGCCGGAGAATTTTCCAGAGCTCGCTCTCGGTCTGAGTCTGACTCGACAGCGTGGATACTGTGCTCGTTTCCAGCACCTCGTTCGTGACGAGTATTAGCTGCGATTTCGTGTCGTCGGGAATGTGCAGGGCTTGAACTCTCTGACTGAGCTCTTGATTGAAAACATCGCGTCGTATTGTCGTCGACGTCGTCGTTGTCGTCTGTGTTATCGTCGTCGTGGCTCCGACTCCACGCGGAGTCTGGGTCGGCGTGTTCGAAATTTCGTTTTGATTGCTTGCCAGACGTTTCCGCTGCTTGATCGGCAAGGGGGGCGGTTCGAGTGTGTCTGGGTGGCGAGAGTTTTGTTCGTCAAACCTACCAGAAGCAACGCTCGCACATAATCAGGCAGTCCACGAGCGGAAATTTCGTTTAGGCACTTCGAAACTACAAGCCATGGGATAAGGACGGGGTTCCGCTAACGAGTTGATGCAACAGCTACACGATGCCACAAAGAGGCTTCCGGAGTCGTCAGTAATTGAAGCGTCTCGAGACGATTTCAGAGCGGTCGATCACGATTATTATCCATCGACGCGAGTTCGTTAGTCACAGCTACGGACATTGAGGTAGACTGGGGGACGTACCGTTCGTAGCAGCCACGCTGCTGTGGGGTTCCTTCTTGAAGTCGATTTCCTCGTATGGGCGGACTTCTCCGCCGGTACTGAAAAAAAAAACACAAGCCTCAGCAGAAGTCGAGCATACGGATACTTTCGGGTAGGGCATTGAGAATGAAATTTTCCCCGATTTGATGTTTTCCCCGTTTCGGATGTTCCTTGATCGGGGTCGGATTGCAATCAGGATGGATTCTTGAAAGCAATCATAGTGACCTGGAAGGCGCTCCAACAGAATTCCTGGGCGGGGGGACGCTTCGGTTATTCGCCGTCGGCTGATTGCTCGGCATTGCGGGGAACATCGGAGCCGTCGTGGGAACCGGATTGAGTTGGGGAGCCTGAATCATCGGTCCACTGATGGGATGTCCGGAGTCCCTAGCTAACTTGTGCATTGTTTCGTTGAGAAACTGGTATACGACAGCGTTCTCCC